>NW_024395824.1:7028656-7076183 GCF_016617805.1 Bactrocera tryoni
AGGACGATGTGACCAAAGATGCCTTCTATGAGCGCTTGGAACACTTATGAGAGATGCCCCATACGATGTCAAAATCATTAGCGGCTAACGCCAGGGTGGGCGAAGGTATGCTTTGGCACTACAATCGGTAGGATTCAGCCACCACGAGGAAACATCCCCAAATGGGTTGAGGCTGATCGACTTCGCCGCCCGAAATATGGTTATCTGTAGTACTAGATTCCAGCACAAAAGATTCATCAATGTCGGATCGAAAAACTATAACCAGATCGATCATGTTGCCCGATAGACGTAAAGACACGTCTCCAGTATTTTAGATGGCGAGCGCTCCGAGTTCCTAACATCGACTCGGATCACTATCTCGTTGCAGCCAAGATTCGCACCCGCCTCTGTGCAGCAAAAAACATACGTCAACAAACACAAGGAAGGTTCGACGTCGAGAAGCTGCAATCACACCAGATAGCCGAACGATTTTCTACTCGGCTTGCACTCCTGCTCTCTGAGAGCACTCGTCAACAACTCGGTATAAGAACTGTGGGACGGCATTTCAAACTCCTTACGTAAAGCTGCAACCGAAACCATTGGTTTGCGGAAAACGCAAACGAACAGCTGGTACGACGAGGAGTGCCGTGTCGCAGCGGAGAGAAAACAGGCTGCCTACCTCGCAACGTTACGATCGACCACTACACGTGCAGGATGGGATAGATACCGAAAGTTGAAGAGTGAAGCGAGACGCATTTGCAGACAGAAACAGAAAGAAGCCGAAAATGCGTAGGCCATGAATAGCTTGATAAGCTGGCCGACAGGGGTAATGCTCGAAAATTCTACAGAAGGTTTCAAGACCGGAGCATACTCATGTAGAACCTCCAAAGGTGATCTAGTCACTGATGCCCAGAGCATACTCTATTTATGGAGGGAACACTTCTCCAGCCTGCTGAATGGCAGTGAACGCACAACGCCTGGAGAAGGCGAACCCGATTCCCCAATCGACGATGATGAAGCCGACGTTCCATTACCCGACCATGAAGAAGTTCGAATAGCAATTGCCCGCCTGAAGAACAAAAAAGCGGCGGGGGGCGATGGATTGCCGGCCGAGCTATTCAAACACGCCGGCGAAGAACTAATAGGGAGCATGCATCAGCTTCTTTGTAAAATATGGTCGGACGAAAGCATGCCCAACGATTGGAATTTAAGTGTGCTATGCCCAATCCATAAAAAAGGAGACCCCACAATCTGCGCCAACTACCGTGGGATTAGCCTCCTCAACATCGCATATAAGGTTCTATCGAGCGTATTGTGTGAAAGATTAAAGCCCACCGTCAACAAACTGATTGGACCTTATCAGTGTGGCTTCAGACCTGGAAAATCAACAACCGACCAGATATTCACCATGCGCCAAATCTTGGAAAAGACCCGTGAAAGGAGAATCGACACACACCACCTCTTCGTCGATTTCAAAGCTGCTTTCGACAGCACGAAAAGGAGCTGCCTTTATGCCGCGATGTCTGAATTTGGTATCCCCGCAAAACTAATACGGCTGTGTAAACTGACGTTGAGCAACACGAAGAGCTCCGTCAGAATCGGGAAGGACCTCTCCGAGCCGTTCGACACCAAACGAGGTTTCAGACAAGGCGATTCCCTATCGTGCGACTTTTTCAACCTGCTTTTGGAGAAAATAGTTCGAGCCGCAGAACTAAATAGAGAAGGTACCATCTTCTATAAGAGTGTACAGCTGTTGGCGTATGCCGATGATATTGATATCATCGGCCTCAACACCCGCGCCGTTAGTTCTGCTTTCTCCAGGCTGGACAAGGAAGCACAGAAAATGGGTCTGGCAGTGAACGAGGGCAAGACGAAGTATCTCCTGTCATCAAACAAACAGTCGTCGCATTCGCGACTTGGCACTCACGTCACTGTTGACAGTCATAACTTTGAAGTCGTAGATAATTTCGTCTATCTTGGAACCAGCGTAAATACCACCAACAATGTCAGCCTTGAAATCCAATGCAGGATAACTCTTGCCAACAGGTGCTACTTCGGACTGAGTAGGCAATTGAGAAGCAATGTCCTCTCTCGACAAACAAAAACCAAACTCTATAAGTCACTCATAATTCCCGTCTGTAATTACTCCTAATACTCGTGTGTAAATACACGTAAAATTGTATACTCTGTTTTTAACATTGCATGTCATTGGAACGCGAGTACTCCTTTTAACCTCCTAATGGAGATCTCTATGATTACTGCTATAGGAGATCTCTATGATTACTACTATAGGAGATCTCTATGATTAATCCTAAAGGACATCTCTATGATTACTTCTATAGGAGATCTCTATGATAAATCCTATATTATTTTCAACCTGCAATTATTTTAACAAAAACAAATTTTTATAATATTGTTTTTTATTAAAATTTTTTAATTAAATGAATGTACATGAAATTTATTATTTTTTTTTTATATTATAAGTGTTCCTGTAGAACTGAGCCTTACATTTGAGAAACGCCTTTTTGATCTTTGCCTCAAAATCAGGGTATGAGTAGTCATCTTTTAAGGCCTCTAAAAATTAAACTTGTTAAAAAAATAGATGACATGATTTAAATTATGTATTACCGTAAAGAAATTTATTGAAAAGTGCATAATTCTTCAATGCAACTTTTTTTTTGGCTCCATCCCAATTCACTTTTAAGAGCAGGGACTCCGCAATCACTTCATCCAAAATTTTTGATAGGGGTCTCTTTGAAAATTTTTGCTTCAGATACGCCACCTATAATAAACTCAAACTGTTTAGTAACATTTTATCAAATGTATTTTATCATACTCACAATTTCTGCCTCAGGCTTATTCAAAAGCAAGGACTCTGTAGATGCTAAATCATTTATGTTTTTAATAGGAAATATCATCAAATCAATCTTCTTCGGTTGCAATATGTCAATAATCCGCTCCAGGAGTATAGTGTTCTGCGCCGATATTTCCTCTAGCTTCCGTATTCTTTGTTCCATGTTTTTCTGCCAGGAGGAGGTGTTTCGAGAAGTATTGGTGGACACATTGATATTTTCTCCACTTAAAATTGAAGAACTTCCGCATTCTAGGAAAAAAATGTGCTAAAAAGTTATGAAAAAAATATTTGCAAGAGATAAACTTACCGAGAGAATTGAATAAAAAGTTATTTTGTGACGTCATTTTATTTATCTATAATTAAGTGTATAATATTATATTATTTTACAAGTATTATATTATTTTTTTATTATACTTTAATTTAGTAACAATGATGCAAAATGGGAACAAAATGAAAGTGATCGTCTTCAGCAATTGCAAAAAGCTTGCAGTAAATTATTTCGAGAGGTATATTGTGCTCTAAATCAGCTAAAACAGATGCTTTCGATATCCCTAACGCACTTTTTGCAAAACAAAAATCTTCTATCACTTCTTTCGAGCCTGTACCACTTTCAACTTCTTCAAAAACTTCTTTAGAGCTTGTATCACTTTCAATTTCATTAACACTTTTCACATCATTTTCATTTTGTGTATTATTATTTTGTTTTTTGTATAAATTATTTAATTTTTTATTCACTAGGCGTTTTAAATGCCTTTTAGAGTACATTTAATTATCAATTTAAAATATTTAATACTTAGATATAAAACACTTACGTCTGCACGCTTTAAAAAACACAGTTGAAATGAACAATCGCTTGAAGACAAAAAATAACAGTTATTATTTCCCGTTAAATTGTAGAAAATCCGAGCTGTGCCGAAAGAAACTAACAAACGATCGCCGATTGTTACCGCTTCCCTTGCTGCTCTAACAGCGTCGCCAACAAGCTAGCGTAAATATGTATGAAGATGTATGAGCGTGCATACATATCGACGCAGATTTTTGCGAGTCACGGAAAAATATTTTAGACAAGTATTGTAAATCGACAACGGCTATGATGCCACTTTTGTCACTTCTTTCTGTGAAGAATCATCAGAAAGTTGTTCAATTTATGATTTTTAACTTTTGCCATCGTCGCGAAAAGACGCTTGTTGGCGAAGGCATGCTCGGGGAGATGTTACGGGGTCTGTTTTTATGAATGAAGCGAGGTCGCTTGTGGAATTTGCGCCTGCGTTTATGAATGAAATCGTTTTTGTTGTAAAATTTACTACATTTGAGCTTCGCCAATTCGGCTGCCATATTGGCTTGCCATGCTTATGCTATTTAGGCAATTGTTGTTTTTGTAGAACAATGCTTAAATTTTTTGTTGGTGACATATTCACATGTGTACGCATATGTATGTTTGTATGCTTGTGAATTATTTGTTTGGAAGTGTATACAAATATACATATGTACATAATTATAAGCATAAATGAATGTATGTACATATGTATATGAACATGCAGATCAATCCGCGCACATGTAATATGTGTATTGATAAGTGATAAAATCATGATTTGAATTTCTGAATGCGCACATGCGTATACATGCAATCATATGGGCAGATAATAAGATTAATATGATAGACGATATATTTATGTATGTATGTATATATTTTTGTGGTAAATTAAATTTCTATTAGTAAGAAATATAATACAAAAATATTTATTAGTATATTCGAGTATACTATGTAAAAATCAAATAAAATTATTAAATATGCAAGTCCAAATTGACTGTAAATATTACTATGCATGCATTTATTATACTCATAATTATTTTTACATGCCAATATGGAAATGCCGACGGCAAAACGCAAAAGCATACATATTTGCATACATTGCGATTGCCTGGTTCAAAGCTAAAATTGAAGCATGAAAATATAACAATGCTGTATCATAAGGAGCCTGCATACATACATATATTTGTGTCTTCATATTTTTGGGCATGTGAGACAGAGAACACAATAAAAAATGTCTTTACGTTCTCTGTGTGAAACGTGTGTTTTGTACACATTTTTCGCTGTTAAAAGTGGAATATCAAAGAACTTATTTTTCTTCAATATTCTCTGCTTGAGCATATATGCCCTCTCATCATATGCCGTAAATACATATATTTATTTCTCTTCATATTCTTTGTTGAATATGTGGAGAACTGTTAAAATTTTAACATTTCACAGCGTGAATTCTGTATTTGTGTGGTGAGATTCCGTGTCGCAAATTTATCAAATGTTCGCTGTCGAACCTGCACCTTCTCTATGTTTTAAGTTCTCTGGTTGAGTTGGCGTCTTTCTCTGGAGTTTATAGCTATTCATATAGCTCTCTTCTGGTGTTCTTGTTTTTGCTACGGTCTGCTTGCCAGGTAACACGTTAATACTTATTTTTAGGCAGAATGCTGTAATCCAATACTTGTATCAGTGTTTTTATAATTTTCCACTATGCCCCGACATCACCGGATTCGAGGACAACAGGTTTTGCTGCATATTTGGGTCCCCAAGAACGTAAAAATCATTATCAAAAAGCTGCAAAGTGCTTTTTCTGAACTACCGTAAAAAATTATTGACCAAAGTATGTGATTAAATCCGATGAAATTCTACACCTTTCAGTTTCTTGTTTTCGTGTTTACAATGCCTTACTTACCGTGAGCAAAGATATAAACAAAATTAGTGAATTACGCGACGGCAGCCTATTACTGCTAGTGAAAAATAAGCAAGTAGCAGAAAAGTTTATAAAAACGAAAATCTTTTCAACATTGTCGCTGTTAGCGCTAGCTATCATCAACATCTTAATGGTAACAAAGGCACCATTTATGAGAACGTTCTTAATAACCTTTGACACTACCGTAACTATAAGTACTAAAACATTCGAAACATCGCCCGAAAAATGTTTCATTTGCTTAGGAGCCCAGCTGAAACTGCATCTGAAAGTATAAACACAATGGCTACGACAGACTGCAGCGGCACGACAGTGAACTGAAAAGTCGTTGTTCATCTTTACTACATGTACATTTTGAGACATCAACAACAACACAATGGCCAGCATGTACACAAAACAACATGATTTGTCCATTTTTGTATGTACACAATTTCGTTGTAGCCATACTAATACCTTTCAACTTAATGAAATTTTAATATTTTGTTCAAAGTGAAATTTTTATGCAAAAAATAAGTAAATAGGTCAATATTTTTGCTTTAAATTATCAATTATTTATTACAAATGATATAATAGAGCTATAATATAGCTAGTTTATGCTTTTGTTTGTAAAATATCATCAAGTTTGTTAGAGCTGTGAATAATTTTACATTTTACATATTAGTGGCATCACCACTCTGCCTCCCTTTTCTATCTTCCATTCTACTGTCAACTCTACTGTCGTCGTACTGTCGTTGGCAAAAATAGGAGGATATTGAAGTTAGCGAGAACGACAACTGTCGGCCTGCGTTGGTCGCGTAGTCGTGCAGCTGTCAAAATAGCACTGCCCATAAGAACGCTGTGTATTTTAATGATTTGACAGATGTAGTTTGCAGTCTGTCGTAGCCATTGTGTTTACACTTTGAATCTGCACCTGCAGAGGACTTAATGCGCTCTATCCGCGGCTTAACCCTTCGTTGCATGGTTTAATTTTCGTGAGAATAAAAAATTTTTGAAATCAGATTCTTAATGTGGGCTATTATAAGATGAAAAATTATAAATTTTATGGTTGCAATGTTTCTAGCGATAGAATTACGTAACATTGCATATATGCAATATCATGCAGCAAACCTAATTAATTTACAAGGAACTTACTGTATGGATATGCTCTTTATTTTATTGAATAAAAGTGGACAGAAGTATATTCATTACTTTTGCAATAAATGTAAATTTATTCGATATGTAATTTTTCGAAACAATGTCTTAATTTGCTGAAACATAAATTAATTTCAAAATATGCACGTATATCCGTCACAAATTTGCAAGTGACTCGAGTGTCCACCCATGTTGGCCAGTGATCCACGTGGTCCAACCGTAATTCATTTTCAGGGATGGGGTCATTTTTCTGGTGTTTTCTTTAGAAATAAAGTATAAGGATCAAACTTATATGTGGCAAATTTATACATTATTTTATCTTTAATCAAATATTTTTTGATAATTCTACATGGTATTACAGCTTTCCCCATTTTACAGTGCGTTTTACCTACTTTACCTACCTACAAACTGTCTGTGACTGTATTTCGTGTTTTTTTCCACTCGTTTATATAACAGCCAAGCATTTACTATAGCCGTGTCAACTAAACGATAAAAATGTCGTATATACCACATCTTAAAGCGTATTTTAATTTTGTATCGGCCTATAAAGTAATCTAGCAAATTAACACCCCCATGAATTTGTTATACTTACTTAGATAGAACGTTTGTGCAAGCGACCGTTATTTTCTGGCCAAATTTCTTATCAACCAACTGTTCCCAGTGAGTAAATTTCACATGTGCATAGGTGGCAAAAGATGTGTAGTAATTACAAAAAAAAACTTTTTACTTTTTTATTTTTTTTTGTGGGGGAAAATCCTTTAGTAATATTCTATTATAACTAAGTTGGGACTTGATCCCAAATCAATTTCTTCAGGAAGTCTATTGATGCTGTTGTTTTCTCGGCCAATAAATATTTCGAAGTTGTAAGTACATACATATATCCAGATATACCAGCCAAAACATACTACTTAGACGGTAGATACGTTCCTCAGAAATCCGTGTAAAAAAAGAGGCGTTTCCTATAGTAAAATGGGGGATACGTTCCATGTCATCTGAAAACCGGTTACGATGAAATAAAGAACTATATTTACTTCGAAAAAACGTGCAAAAAAAGTTGAAGACTATAAAATTTCAGATGTGCATACAAATTGTATGTTCATATGGCATTTTGTTGAGCATTAGAACTTAATATACATAATTGATACAGGTGAAAAATTGGTAGAGCATGCAAAAAGCAAAAGAAATCTGTTAATCCAGAACTAAGAACAGAAAAATTAGAATAGAAATAAGGAACAAATATTTACATAGCTACATAATTATTCGTCGCTACTTGATAACAAGCGCAATTGTTAGCGACGAACTGGACTAAGGTCGGTATCATCGCTGGAGATATCCATTTCAGTAATGTAAATATCATGCGAACAAAATGTGTAGGAAAGAGTTATCGAATAAGGGGATTTCCCTGTTACTACTAAGTATGTTCATTTCAACAATGGTGCTAAGGGTGGTAAAAACAAACATAATTACAAACCGTAGTAGATTAAAAATTTTTTACAAAAAAAAGTTTTTCTCAACCGTGTAACTTCAAATCCGTGTAAAAAGAAACCGTGTAAAAGAAGAGTTGGGTGTAGTTTTTTATATTTTTTTTTCAAGGACTTTGCAACTGCTGCGGCTATTATAACATTACCTTCTTTAAAATTGTGTATTGATGGGCTTGCTTCTCCGTGGTTATATTCGTGTCGATATATATCCAATTCAAACTTTTCTTCATCATCATCATCAAAATACTCATCTTTGCAGTCATTATAGTTTTCTATTATTCAATCACTATCATTATCAGTAAGCGCCCTGCAAGTAAAAATTTGGCTTAAATGCATGATATTGCACATATGCAATGATACATTATAACTCTCGCAAAAATAATTAGTGTGAAGGCCGAATTTGTTATTTGGGCAAGAAACTCTTCAAACTAATAGGAAGTACTTACATTTGATTACACATTTTCAATATATCAAAAAGAAGTTTAATCTTTACTACGTATATTCACAAAAACTCAACAATAATTGCTCTCCAAACTAATAGGAAGTACTTACATTTGATTACACATTCTCAATAATTCACAAAAATAATGAAAATTTAGTACTTCGTTTTCAATATATCAGAAAGAAGTTTACTCCTTACTAGGTATATTCACAAAAACTCAACAATATTTGCGAAACTCTATCAAAGGAGAATAGTAATAACGTACAATTTTCATATGGCGAAAAAATAACTGTAAATTAAAAAACGACGTAGCTGCCAGATCAACGAGAAGTTAACATTGCATATATGCAATGCTATGCAACGAAGGGTTAATTATATATGAGGGCAATTCACAATCTGGTGCAAATGGTCTTGCATCTTTGCAATTGCAAATTAGCGAGCATATTTTTGCTTTTACACTAACAAACTGTATAGCGATGCACTTGCTACACCCTTTTAAATAAGCAACACTAAAACGCCATTGTATTATTTGCAATACTGGTTTGCAAATTATCAGCTGCTGTCAAAAAGAAAAACATTGTAAACAAAGAGAAGAAATGGAGCAAACCGGTTTTAATGAAATAAGGCTAAAACACGAAAAGCCGAATAAAAAGTATCCAGAGTATACTGAATTTCTTGCAGGAAGCTCCAGAAGTAAAAGTGAAATTTGTGCTATGCGCCGCATAAAAATATTTCTTACCTTCAATGCTTCATCAAATATTCAGAATCCACCGTGGGGTCTAAATAACCAGAACGGACCCGGATTATTATCCTTCCAAAACTGTCAACTCGTCACTATTCCTCGAAATTACTTCAGGAATGTTTTCTGCCACTACAATAGCAACAACATGAACTATCCATTCCCCAATATAAATGCTGTAAAATCTCTGCTGTCATTCGAATAACAAATTTGCTATAACACATCCTTAAAGAGAATGAAAAAACCTCGTGTGGCTAACTAATAAATATGGTTTAAAAGTTAAAAACATGTCATTAAAGCTTCTTCTTCTTTACTGGCGTAAATGCCAAGCGAAGCCAGATTCTTCTCCAACAGGTCTTTCCAACGGAGTGGAGGTCTTCCTCTTCCTCTGCTTCTGCCGGCAGGTATTGCGTCGAATACTTTCAGAGCTGGAGTGTTTTCGTCCATACGGACGACATTACCTAGCCAGCGCAGCCGCTGTCTCTTCATTCGCTGAACTACTTATGACAATGTCGTCGTATATCTCATACAGCTCATCGTTCCACCGAATGTGATATTCGCCCCGGTCAACGCGCAAAGGACCCTGAATCTTTCGCAGAACCTTTCTCTCGAAAACTCGTAACGTCGACTCATCGGATGTGGTCATCGTCCATGCCTCTGCACCATATAGCAGGACGGGAATAATGGTTGACTTGTAGAGTTTGATTTTTGCTGGTCGAAAGAGGACTTCACTTCTCAATTGCCTACTCAGTCCAAAATAGCACCTGTTGGCAAGAGTTATTCTGCGTTAGATTTCGAGGCTGACATTCTTATTGCTGGTAATGCTGGTCCCAAGATAGACGAAATTAAAGTCCATCAAACATTGTAGCTATTATTTGAAAACTAGTGCTGTGATATCGTGACGATCGCTTGATCAGTAAATTTGGGTAATGGGGCAGAATGGAATTTTGAACTACTCTTCCGCCCATTCCCGTAATTTCAAAATTGGCTAATTTTGTAGGCAGTTGCAGCCTATTTTGCCCCTAGACACTATAAATGATCCTTGGTCTATTAAGGCCCTGAGTTTAAACAGTTCTGCTCGGTCTTCGATGGAGACGACTGCTGTGGCTAGTAGTACCCTACCGTAATTTTCGCTATGTAGCGTTTGGGTTTTTAACGCCTTTGATCAGTACGGTGCTTCTTGGCAGTTTTCTGTATTTTTTGTTGCAACTAATTCTATTGCTCTTTTTACGTTTACGATGTTTGAAGGTGAGCTAGAAAAATTTGTAATATGTAACATCGAATGATGTCGTTTATGGCAATAAACGCAATTCAATTTGCTTTCACAATCTTTAAGCATGTGCGCATGTGATAAGCAGTTTGTCGAAAGACTTTTGGACATTAAAAATTGTTTCGGTCAATGATATTTAATTTTTTTGATTTCTCGCAAGATTTAAGTTTATGCCCCCTTTGCATAGTTCGCATGATGTTTGTTTGTACTGTTCAGATGTGAACGTTTGATTTTTGAAGAAGCTTCTAATTAAATTGTTGCTGCTACTGGCTTGGGGTCTTTGGAAGCTTCTATCTTTCATTTGCTGCCACGTGAGGCATTTTTTCCTTGATGAGAAGATGGCTCCCATAGCAATAATGACTTTTCTGGTATTGCTGCGGTGCATATCTTTACCAGAATTGGGTCCCAGTTATTGTGGGAAGGTTTTGTGTCGATAAAACCGACAAACAGTTGGAAGCAGTGGATTGATAAATTCTTCACATTTTGAATTTTTGGCAAGTTCATTAATATCATTATTTGCTTATCTACCAGTATCTGGATTTCGAAGCTTTCCAAGCCATATGGAAATTTTCGTCGCGAACTGTTTTGCTATGACGCCTGCTTGACCTTTTGTTTTGTATCGGAGATAATAAAATTTTTGTACATTTGATTATTTTGGGTGGTTTATGTAAACGGCTGTGAACATGTCCCGGAAGGACGGCCATTGTTTATAACCACCATGAATGCGGGCTCCTTGAGGTGGATACTAGCCTCTTGACTTTAAATTTGTGGCAGCTCTACTCTCGGATGTGGAGTAGGTGCATTTCTTTAATTAATTTGAACTGTTTAAATATCATTGTTTTTGTATCTTCAGACTGATCTAAGCAGTTTTCATACTTGTCGTAAGCCGAGAATTTAAAATTTTCTGGTAGATCTGAGTCATCAGATTCGACTATTGCGCAATAAGAAGCTTGGATACGTATCCAAACATTTTCAAGATTTTCTCTTTTGATTTCTAATGCCGATTTAGAGTTGTCCTGAATAAGCGAAGATGAGAACCGGGTGTAGTAACGCATTAGACTGTCACTCTCATCGATGAAATTACTACATGTTATGTCTCTCCCCTTTTTTGTTTCGTAACACCTTGCTTCGAGCGTGCAGCTTCTGCAAGTGAACTTTTTTCGTCAGAAATCATCTTTGGAACTTTTAGTAACTGAGTTGGTTTAGATTCTTTTGAGTATGAGCTCATTTAAAAGATGTGACGAATAAATTAAAAAATGTTTCAGTGAACATTTGATACAATTTCAGAAAAATTTTCGTTTATGAGAAGACTCTTTTGCAAGTAAGAGTTTCAAACAAAAATTGTTTATATACTTAAATTATCTACTCGTTGAATTTCAAGACAAATTTCGTATATAATAATAAAACCCAACGATTACCCTCCTCCCGTAAAATCGACGCGAGGGGCCCAGTCCGCAAACGAGCAGAATTAGCCGAGCCATAAAAGGCAATAGAGTTTTAACGTGGCGATCTTAAGCTGCTCAGCTACAGAAACAAAAATTTCAACAGCCAAAATTAAGAATTAGATTAAAGTAAGTTTATTATTTTTTAATGTTACTTGTTAAGACTAGATAAAATAATTTTTTTTAATGTTAAAGAGTGAGTCTGTTAGATGAAATGTGCTGGAATAAGAATTGAAATCGTGACATATACGGCGGAATGGCTCGTTTAAATCAAAATTTGTTGTGGAAAATTTTAAAAGTAAAGGTCTAAACTGCCTAGTAGAGCGAGCGGGAACGTTAAAATTAATATCAGATAAGAGAAATGTTCTACAGACTGACCGATTCTTGAGTTTTTCAAGAAATATTATACCAAGCATCTCCCTAAGACTAGCGAGTGTAGGGAGATTTATAAGTTATAAACGGTTAGTGTAAGGAAGAAGATTTAAACTGGAATCCCAATGCAAATGATTTAAGACAAAAAGTAAAACTTGTTTTTGAACGGACTCTAATTTCTCCGAATGGACTTGATAACTTAAACTAAAACTACTCTCGTTTTTTCGCGCCAAAAAAAGTAAATACAAACTAAATTATAATTCATTCTAGGAATTTGTTTACTTTCCTTTGGACTTCTGGACCTCGCTTACTCTTTTAGGCATGGATTCTGCAAAAATTTTTGTAAATTCTGGAGAGATTTTGCTCCATTCTTCAATCAAAACCTTTTTTAGGTCGTCCTTGCTTGAAATGTTCCTCTGTCTAATTTTTCGCTCAAGGTGCTCCCACAGATGTTCGATAGGATTAATGTCAGGGAACTGCGGAGGGTTATCCAACGTTATTTTTTAAAATGTTTAAATTATCCAATTTGTTAATCGTGGACTCGATGAAAACCAAATTCCCATCACCAGAAGCTGTCAGAAAGCCCCAGACCACAACTTATCCTTCACCGTGCTTCATAGTGTTAGTAACACACCAAAGGCTAGTAAAGTAGGCTAGGCAAAAGTATTTGGATCGCAAAATTTTAGGAGGTTTTTTCGATTTAAATATTTCGAATTCGCTTTTGTCCGTATACAAAATGTTTTACCAGAAGTTTGCAGCCTGATTTGTATACTTTTTTGCAAATTTCAAGTTCTTCTTGATTGTTGTTTCGCCTTTGATGTATAGAGCTTTTTGCGTAGTAGTTGTAGTTGTAGTAGTTGCATGCAAACCGCTTTTGTGCAATGTTCTCCTGATTGTACTGGCACTTACGGGCTTACCCGATGTCTCTGCTATATCTGTTTATATTTTAACAGCGTTTGAACTGTATTTGTTTTTTCTTCCCATAATATTGATCGTGCTTCAGTGTCAGTAAGACGCTTTGTCGGGTCCGGCCGTGATAAATTTTTACCACTCTGATGTTTACCATGTTAATCAATCATTTTTTTTATTGTGCAATAGTGTCTTCCAACTATTTCTCTGATTTCGCGCAAAGATTTATTTTTATTATGCAAATCTAATATGATTACTTAACCTTAGAAAAAGCAATAGTGATATTAAATAATATGTTTTACTACACTCACTTTCTTGAAGAGTAACGGTTTCCAAAGGATATTTGGCGCTTCCTTGGAAAAAGTAATAAAAACATTCAACGGTTGTTGCCACTGTTTACTTATTTTGACGCGAAAAGACGAGAGTGTTTTTAGTTTAAGTGAATTATTTTTGGCTGTGTTTAGTTTTTGTTTATTATTAATACTAAGTTAAACTCTTATAGTATAAGCCTTAAATTATATAACAAAATTTTTTATTATTGTATTAAAGACTAATAGCCCTGACAGACGAGCAAAATTAATGCGCATTAAGCAACGCTAATGCGCATTGAAATTTTATGGTGACAGACGGAAGACTTGTGCATTTAGACAGCTGATTGTGAAATTTGTTCAAAGATAATAGAGTGAAATTAAAAGCAATAATTGATTGTAATGCGAAAAAAGTGTGCGAAAAAGTTAAGAATATTGGAAAAATGGATAGCAAACTGTGCGTTGTTTATTTTCTGGCATCTAAAAATATTAAAATTTGTTTTTGTTAATATACTTACACATAATTTAATTAGCAATATAAAACTGCTTACCTCTGATGCTGTAAACGCAAGGGAGGCGGCAGACTTCAAGCGACATCTTTCAAAAAATAAATCGGCCATTTTTGAGCAGTGTTGCCTACTCAAATTTGGAAAATTCAGCTAAATGCACGAAATTCTTGTGCATTACAAATTTGCATTAACATGGGTCAAATGTAAATTACTATTATTACCAATGTAAATTAGCTCTGTCGTCTGTCAGGGCTATAATAATATCAGATAAGAGACGTTGTAATAAACACTTTTATATCAATAGAATTGCTGTTTACTTATTTTTGACGCTCACAATATATAAATATCACCTTTGAAAAACTACTAGTTACCCCACCACATTTCAATAAACAGATTGCAATTTCTTTTGAAATTATTGAATTAAAAAAAAAACATAACCGATTTGGCTTTGTGAGGTTTGCTTTCAGGCATTACAAATTTGGGAGGAAATTATGAGCTTTTGAAATCACGTCAGCAAAGGAAAACCTCACAAATAACAAAAACATCACAGTAGCGTGGCTGGTGATTTTGTGAGGGCACGAGAATAGCGATCAATGCTATCGATAGTTTTATCGATTGTTTTCCAGCTGTAGAAACTAACGTGATTAGTAATTTGGATTTTCATGTTATAAATAAAAAATAATATGTGCAAAAAAATTTACAAGTTTTTCTAAATTATATTGGTGAATAAGCTGATAAAAATAAAAGAAATTTGACAAAGATTATTGTGAATTGATTAAATAGGATTTACGTTGGGTGAGCAAAGGTTGTTAAAAAGGAACGTTTTTCTGAAGTTAATATAAAATTGTTTGTATGTCAAATGAATATTACATATATATATATATAAAATACAGAATAGAATGATAGATTCATCAATAATTTCGTAACGGGGCATCTCGACAGGATAGAATTTATAGAATACTACCTGTGTTGCCGTGCATATTGCCTGTGGAGACTCCACATTGCTCATTGCTTACTAGATATAGATTACCAAGTAGTTTGCCATATATTGTAAGCAATAAGCTCTCACTTCAGCAGTTTGACAGCGCAATTTTTATTTCTATGAAAATTTCGAAGAGGCAACATATCCCGTTTGCACATATGCCGACGGGATTTTCATTTCGGTAATATGAAAATTAGAAGAGCGAGTATTAAGACGGTTGTGTTATATTATAAAAATAAAGTACATTTTCAAAATAACATTTTTTCGAAAAATTAATATTTAGTTTAATATTGTTAATTTACAGAAGAATTATGCAAATTGGCTTGGGAATGAGCGAAGTCTTAAATTTAATAAACTTATACAAGCATAAATCAAAATATTATTGCTCATTTTAAATTTATTATTTTAATTGGTATATAAAATTTGTACCGCAATTATTGTATAGTAGTCCAAAATATGACATCTTATTATTCCCAGTAATAAATTTATAAAAAAAAGGATCATTATCAATGGATCATTATCCTCTTTTTATTATCTTATTTTTCCCAGAAAAGGATAAAGATCCTTTTTTGATTTTCCACATAAAAGATTTATAGCGGGATTCTATAACCAGTCTCTAGTCTCTATTTGAGACATTTTGAGGCAAAGTCTCAATTTGAGACTAGTTACTATTCACTAATCAGTCTCTAGCGTTAGTCTCAAAATATTGAGACCTGGTAGTTAGCAGGTCACAAAACTAAAAAGAACTCTTGTCTGCCATTTTGAATATACTGAATAGAGATCATCATAGATATTAATCGATTGTCGTTTCTTTATATTTTGTAAGCAACTCAAACACGAAAAGGTTAAAAATAAATCAATTTTACATAAATTTCGTAAATATTATGAAACAAAGTCAATATATATTTTTATTTTCATTGATAATTATGTTTTTGACTATGTTATAGAAAATTTAATATTTGTTATCGACATATTTATTTTCATTCAAGTGTAAAAACATCTCTGAATAATGAAATGTAATAGATTTTGTGACTGTCACTTACAGAATAGCAATATCATCTCAAGTCTCAAAAATTGTCTCTAACTTAAAATCTCAAATTTAGAGACTTGAGACTGTCTCAAGTTACAGAATCGCACGGTTAAACAGTTCAAGGGCTCAAAACGTGCGCTACATCAGCTACCTACCCGACGGCATTTCGCAAATGATAAAATTAATTTTTCAAGAGCTCAAAGCATGCTCTACATCAGCTCGAACCTACCTACCCTTTGCCTTTGCGCAAATTATTATATTATGATAGCAAATGCCCACATACAGATTTGGCAATGGCAACAGCAATACGTTTGACAGTTAGTTATTCTATAAATTCTATCCTGTCGAGATGCCCCGTAATGGAACTCTTTATTGATTACGATTCAGTACATCATTTTACAAACATACATACATCTAAATATGTATGTACAAAAATTTGAACTCTGCTTTCGTATGAAATCATAATATAAATTTGTATGAATATGAGTAGAGTATCAGTTTCTACATAATAGGTAAATGTACGTATTTGAATGGGGACAGATAAAGGCCTCGAGTCCAAAGTAGTATAGTTAAATTTTTTCTTGTGTTGTGATGATATACTTATATAGTTAAATAAGATTGCGCAATGCGCATGTTTGCTTTCAGTCAGCTGTTCTTGGTGACGTCACGGTTGACTTGAAAGAAATTTGCAGTTTGAAATGGGTAATTATAGGATTTTGATTACAATAATTTTACTTTTATAACCAAACACTCTTACAGGTTTAAGGTCGCGGAGTCTAACAAAGTTGCTACCTAGCGCTTTTCTCACGTTAACCAGATTAACTCCTGAAGAGGCTAATGAACGGCAGAAAAGGATGGAGTCTCGTTTAAACCACTGTTTCTTATCCTAATTGTAATAATAATCTTAACTAACAATTTATTCCCTTTATTTATAAGCATGTATGTATGTTTATTATATTTTTGCAGGCAATATTTTTCAACGTGTGTCAGTTGGATCTAAATTCCACTGACCCCATTGAAAAAAAAATGATGACTTTGAAGATTCTCAACACAAATGACGGGCTTGTAAATTTGGTAGGTACATCTGCCACAAACTTAGCAGAAAGACAACCCCGAATTTGTGCCAATTCAGAAAATTGTTTTGTCTTATACCCGTGGATCAATTTTCTGAAGCGAGGACTCTCAAACCAACAGATATGTTGATGGAGCATATGAGAGCCTGCGTAAGCAGTATTTGACGATGTAAATGGTAATTAATTTGCATATATGTGCCAAATTACCACCAGAAACACTAGATTTAAGTAATTTGTAAATTGTAGCTCGAAAGTAAAAAATAATTGTTTTTCAGAGCAAGAATGTATTTTAGGATTCGTTCCTTAAATAAAAACTTTATCGAACACATGTATAGCAAAAAAAGAAAATTAAATAAGACAATAAATTGATACTCGGTCACAAAATATTCAATCTTTTTATTTGCATAAATGTACATACATATATGGTTGAAACAAACACAGCAAAGAGACAAACTTAAATAATACAATGAAAACACAATTAAATGAATATGTAGGTAAATGTTCACTATTAAATATTCACTTATATTGATATCTTTTATTAATATTCACTTATATTGATGTTAAATTTGATGATATTCATGATTTTGTATGCCTGCAATACAAAATTGATTCTTATTGCAAAGAAAAACAAGCAACAGAAAATCAGCTGATTGTACGTTGGTCAACCGTGACGTAGATGCGCAGAACGAACAAAATTTGAACACCTCATTGCGCAATCTTGTTTCTATCATTCTTGGTTTTTACACGTTTTGCAATTTCCAACTTTTGTCTATTAGGTAAAATGTTTGGTGTGCAATAGCAATTTGTTGCCCCTGTGTCTATTTGAACTTTTAATTTTCTATTTGTTTCTCGTAATTGTCTGAATATATAGAGAAGGGTGTTGCTTCGTCTAAAGAAGCACTTTCTTGAATGTTTTTGATTCTTTGATGTTTTTGGGGAAGCTGATGACTATTGATATATTCATGATTTCGTTTAAAAATTCTATTATGATTATTATTATTATTTTAAACAAATTGTTGTCTATACGGATTTAAATTAGTTGATTGTCTAAGTTGGGCGGAAGTATCTATTTCCATGGGTATTGGTTTTGCAATCCGAATGACCTGTTATTATAAGGTGCGTTCCAAAGTAAACAGGACTTTTTGTATCTAGCGCCCCCTGATGGCGCCATATATATGTCGACTGGTACGTTAGAATCTGCTATCTTTTTTGATTGTCCAGTGAGAATTTCATGACATTTCATTGATTAGAAGTGAAGTTGTTGCGTTTTAAGTGTCAGTATGTTTGTGTTATCGGTGCGAAAATGAGCTTCGAACAAAGAGCCAACATTAAACTTTGTTCTAAAATTGGTATTAACTTGTCTCAAAACGTTTCAATTGATGAAACAAGTTTATGGCGATGATGGCCTATCCCGTAGAAGTGTGCAGGAGTGGTTTCTACGTTTTCAAGGACGTCGTGAGGACATAAATGATGATCAAAATGTTGGCCAATCAAAATCCGTGATCAGCGGAAATTTCATCGAAACCGTTGGTGAATTCATCAAAAATCCGCCGAAATCATCCTTGAAATTCATGGAAATGGAATTGAACATCTCCAAAACAACGATTTATCGCATTTTGACCGAACATTTGGGCTTACGAAAGGTGTGTGCACGGTTTGTTCCGCACAAATTGACTGACCACCAAAAATTGCTCAGATCGATCAACGCTTGTGACCGATTATTTGACCAAAAATCACTTTTTAACCATTAACCACTCCCCGTATTCACCTGATATGGTACCGTGCGACTTCTTCCTTTTCGGGAGATTGCATTTGCCCATGAAAGGAAAGCGTTATGCAGACGTAGAGGCTATTCAAAAGGCTTGCACCGGCAAACTGGCGGCCATATCGGCCAACGAGCTAAAAAACACGTTCGACATGCTTTTGGACCGTGCAAAAAGCTGTATTGAAACAGAAGGAGACTATTTTGAATAAAATATATGTTTTTTGTTAAGTCCTGTTTACTTTGGAGTTGCAGTTATTGTTACATTTTTGTGGTCTTTGATTAAATCTCAAATTATAAGGATATGGGTTGTTATTATTATATTGCCTAAAAGTGGGGTTATTAGTAAAATTGTTATTTTGTCTCTGTAGACTGTAAATATTAGGAAATTGTATACGAATTTGATTGGATTCCATTTTCTGTACTTTCCCTAAAGCAATAGGCAGATCGTGCGGATTTAGTGACATTATTATATTACTTAAAGAAGCCTTAAGTCCCGTAATGAAAACTCTTATTGCGTCAGCGTGATGTCTTTTGTTATATTCTTTGGTAATATTCGAATTATTAGCATATGTCATTATAGTTTTGTTAATAATTAAAGTTAATTGAGAATTTACTGTATTGTAATAGTCAATCAAGTTCATATTCATTTGTCTTATTAAGTTTAATTCCTGTTCAAGGATATGCAGGGGTCTCTTGTCTGCATAAGCGAAATCTAATTGGCTAATTATTGCCTCGAAATTGAGGACTATGCCGTGATTTGTTAAAGTTTTTTTTTGTTTCTTAAAATTGTTAGGGCGGCATAATATCTCCACTCCCTTTTTCGTACAAAATCATAGTATTAGTAGCAGCTTCCCGCCAACTTACGTAACCTTTCCCATTAAATTCGGGAAGCGATCTAATTACATCTAATGTTTCGTCACATCTTATTGTTATATCTATGAATTGTGGTTCGAATTCGACCACATATAAACATCTTTCAAAATTCTTACTGGTAATTTTAAATTTTCTATTTCTCTTTTCAAACTTATTGTATGTACCAAAATTAGTCGAGCTAATGCTTCATCTGAGATCGTAGCCATTTTCACTTTCTAATTTTTCTTGTTTCAAAAATTTTAAAATATTTATAAAAATTATATTTATTTCGTTTATATTTCTTTTGCTTTTGCCACATGAAATTATTATAAAAAATATATTTACTTTTGTTTTTGCCACTTATTCACAAATATATATACATATATATTAGCTTAGAATTAGATTTAATTTTTTACTTCCCCTAGATATTTTTTTATGTAAGGTGTTCTTCCTTCCAAAAATCTCGGCTTACTTGATTGTTGATTTAGATATATTTGATGTAGAGTGTTCTTCCCTCCAAATTCTTTAATTTTCCTGCTGGTTCTTGCTCGGGGGCCAATTAATCAAAATAACAATGTTATCCGTTTGAATGCCAAAATCGTTCTGCCCTTTATTCTTAATCTTCAATATAACATGACTTAACTTCTAAAGCTAGCGTCTATTGTTACAGCTATTCCATGAAACGTTTTTTGTTTATGCATGTGCTTTAAATGCTCTCACCAGTTTTGATGAGAATGTTTATACAATAATTCTTAACTTTAACTTGCTGTCAGCAGTTTTGGTGAGAGTGTTTATACAATAATTCTTAACCTTCAAGCGGGCGCGCGGTCGTTTGTAACGGGAGCGGGCGCGCGTAACCGAAAAGACGTTTGGGATGAATAAAAGGAATAAAGCACTAATTATTCAGTAATTATTTAATTATTTGTAATTAGATATATTATCATTGTTCTTAAAGTCTATTTTGTCAAAAAAAGTAATTAAAATTATTATAAATGTAATGGGTAATAATAGTAATATGAACGTAATTGTACTAAGCGCGGTCGATTCGACTACGCGCCCCCGCTTGAATGTTAACTTGGCTACCTGATAGAATCAGAGAACATAAAGACACAGAGAAGGTGCAAATTGAATTCTTTATGATGTCCAATTGGACGGCGAACAGAACTGCAAAACTTGAACTAAGGAATTCACCATTTTCGTTGCTATTTAGCAGAAATGACCACGTTCTCTGTCAGAAATATACCCAACTCTTTTTTTACACGGATTTGAAGTTACACGATTGAAAACAAATTTTATTTTGTAAAAAAAGTCGACGGCGCAAGACCTTTCGGAAAGTAGGCCGATAATTCAAAACTCCATTACCGGACGAAAGTCACCATTGTATAGTTTGATGAATATCTCTAGTGATATTACCGACTTTAGTCCAGTTCATCGCAAACAATTGCGCTTATTATCAAGTAGCGACGAATAATTATGTTGCTGTGTAAATATTTTTTTCTTTATTTCTATTCGAATTTTTCTGTTCTTAATTCTGGATTAACAGATTTCTTTTGTTTCTTTCCCATTATTTCATTAACAGCTTCGCCTACAAACTAGCGTAAATATGTATGTATGGTTATGAATGAGCTTGCATACATATTGACGATGATGTTTGCGAGTCAAGTCAAAATATTTTAGATTTGACAAACATTTCAAATCGACGAGAGCTATGTTGCCTGTTTTGTCACTCTTTTCTGTGTTTTGTGAGTTTGCGGGACTGTCAGTTTTCCTTCAAGAGAAACATCAGAAAGTTGTTCAATTTATGATTTTTAGCTTTTGCCATTGTCGCGAAAAGACGCGTGTAGGCAAAGGCATGGTCGGGTAGATGTTAAGGCGTCTGTTTTTATGAATAAAGCGAGATCGCTTGTTGAATGTGCGCTTGCGTTTATGAATGAAAATGTTTTTGTTGTAAGATTCACTACATTTGGGCTTTGCCACTTTGGCTGCCATTTTGACTTGTGATGCTTATGCTATTCGAGACGATTGTTGTTTCAATTTATTATTTGTTCGGCAATGTATGCAAATTTATGTGCATAAGTGTATATGAATATATGAACATGTATAGCGGGATTCTGTAAGCAGTCTCTATTTGAGACATTTTGAGGTAAAGTCTCAATTTGAGGCTGGTTACTATTCACAATACAGTCTCTAGTCTCAAAACATTGTCTAAAATTTTGTCAGCTGGTAATAAGCAGGTCACAAACGTATTAAGAAAAGAGAAAACAAGCAATGGACGAAGAAGTCGCAGCGTTTTTGTTAATTTTACAAACTTATGAAAATGAAGAAAGGTAAGTATTGTTTAATATCAATGAATATCAAAATATTATTAATTTCTTTCAATTAGAAATGTAAACAGGAGGAATTTGGCGCACTTAAGGAATAGTGAGGATCCATTTTTATTGGAGGAAGCAACATTTAGAAAATATTTTCGTTTTCCGAAATCGTTGTATTGGGACCTTATGCAGAATTTGAAACCTCACGATAACCGTTTCCGAAAGTCTGCTATTCCTTTTGAGATTCGGGTGAGTGTTCATGCTTTGAAATTAAAATTTTTTTAATAAACAATGGTTTACTATTTCTAGTTCGTTTCAATGCTATATTTTTTTTCAAATGGCTCTTACCAATACTGCATTGGAAATAGCCATTTATCTGCTATAAGTCAACCTATCATATCCCGAATTATAAGGCAAAAACTTGTGTTGGAACATAAAAATGTGGAAATAAGCAAATGCCAAACCAACAAAGCACTACAACACAATTGAAATGGGGTAAAGTATATAAGTATATGTGAGTTAAATTAAACAAGTATATTAAAACATAAAAATATTTCTAGTTTCCATAATAAGTTTGGAATAAAAGGAGTGATTGGTGCTATTGACTGCACCCATGTTGCAATAATTGGACCCTCTTCGTCGTCTAACGTTATTCCACATGAATACATGAACCGAAAGGGTTACTACTACAGTATTAACGTAGAAGCAGTAGGTTAAAATATTAATTTAATATAATTAATATATGTATATATGAATTTTATATTTGTGATGACAAACTTATTTTTCGCCATTTAAATGCTCGTTTTCCTGGCTCATGCCATGACTCTGGAATTTGGAGAACATCACCGGCCAGAATAAAATTATTAAGGGAACATGTTTCTGGTTCATTTAAATGGCATCTAGGTGACTCAGGATATCCAGTGGAGCCATGGCTTTTGACTCCTATATCAAACCCATCTGCACCAAATGCAGTTCTTTATAACAGAATCCATACAAAGGCCAAGAACATTATTGAAAGATCCTTTGGTGTTTTCAAGTCTCGTTTCCGGTGCTTATCTAAGGAGCGAGTACTGAGGTATATAGTACACCAGAGAGCTGCAACGAGTATGATAAATTCAGAACAAACAGTCGTGCCAAAAACATAATCAAATCAATTCAGTTCAGCATAGACAACATTGTTAATCAATTCGAGTAGCCGCCAGCGTCAACTGACCTGATGCAACACGAACAATCTGTTCTTCGGCAATCACGGTCGTGTAAGCGGTATGGCTGGCTTCGGTTGCAATCGTATCATGTCAGTTCATAGCGTTGCGATGATTGTTTGAATTGAAGTTAAACTTTGGGTAAGCTATAAATAAATCTATGGGTCAGTCACCGACTACCATTCTTCGTGTGTGCACGTAGTTATTTCTCTCTGTGACTTTCCATTTTTGCTTGAGTTTAGCGTAGATTTTGTGTTCGCCATTCTTATTTCAGTGATTTCAATTTATTTTACGTTTCGTTTTAAATAATATTTTGATTCAGTGAGTGACAAAGTGATACACAATGGCCCCTGGGCCTCCCTTTTTAGGGGATAACAGATTTGCCCGCTTGCTGTTAGCCCCCAACCAAAAAGGAAAAAACCAACTAAAAACCAATTAAACGTTTTCCCCGAGTTACCAAAAATACAAAAAGAAAACCCAAAATATTTGGTGATATCTTCACTTGAACCTAACAAACCCCTAACGAAATTCTCGTGTTTTGCAGTGCAAAAATCTCTACAAGTGATTTGCAATGACATCGTGTCTATATCCGAATTACGTGACGGCAGCCTCCTGCTTCTAGTAAAAAACACCACGATCGCAAAAAAACTTCTTGATACCAAAAGATTAGCAGGCCTTTGTGATGTAGAAGTGAAATATCACACCAACCTAAACTCTACGAGAGGGAAGAGAGAAGAAATTATTGATAACTTAAGTGATCAAGGTGTGATCGCAGTTTTCAAATTTACCAAATTAATAAATAATAAACCCCAACCAACTGGTGTATGCCTGTTAACATTTGACCGCTATCACCTACCTAGCTCTGTTCAAGTCTCGTGGCATTCAGTGTTAGGTTGTACATACCCAATCCAATGCGATGCAAAAAATGTCAAAAGCTTGGTCATACAACGAATCGCTGCAATAATGCCTTCATTTGCGACACGTGCGGCCTCCCCCCGCACGACCCCGAAGCTTGCACTCGTAAATACTGCGTTAACTGCGCAAATGATCACCCCTCCTCGTCAAATCCATGCCCTAAATACGCCCAATCAAAAGAAATATTACGCATCAAAACCGAAAGAAAATGCACTATGCGCGATGCAATAAAATTTTATAACGAACGTAATATAACACCTTTACCGATCACCTCTTCTAATTCATTTTCTACCATCCTCAAAGAAACATATGTACAGGAAAAAAGTAAAGAAATAAATGTCAAGCAACCTGTCAAAACTCCAAAAAATACATTCCACAACAAAAAGCTGAATTACAATCATCAGTTCCTTCTACCTCCTCTTTCACTTCTAACTCAAACCCCACACAAACGACCATAGATATGACTCCACCAATAAATCACTCAAAAACCAGTTTTAATGAACACTCACCTACCAACAACAATTCAAGCCTAAGATCACAAACAAGCCTCTCTCCGCACTCAAACTTCACACAAACGATCTCAGATAATAATTCACTAAAAACTTACTCAGAAACCAACACGCACGAAAGCTCTTCTACTCAACCAAACACAACTTTAAATTCACCGACAGAAATTAATTTAACCCATTCTAACTTCTTTCCCTCCGAATTTCTCAATAACTCAATTCTACAATTAAACTCTTCATTAGCACCAAATACTGATATGACTAACACAATAGAAAAAAAAAAATAATAAATAAATAAATAGCTTTAGCTCTTTCAGTTCTCACCAAAAATTTTCTCCATCTTACAGTGGAATATCAAAGGCTATTACAATAATTACGATCACCTTCAATTTCTAATTAAAGAATATAATCCATCTTTGATATCTCTGCAGAAACTCACGTGGCATTCAATAAATCCGCTCAGGCCCCTAAACAATATCACGCTACTTTCACAACCTGCCTTGCAACACTAATAAAAAGGAAGGTATAGGTGTACTTATTAAAAAGTCAATCCCTCATAAAATTATTGCTGTCAACTCAGATATTTCCTCTTTAGTAATCGAAGTAAATTTAAGCTATAAATTCACCATTATCTCAATGTACATTCCACCTCAGCAGCATTTCACTGATAGTGATATTAACACCATTTTGAACAGTTACAGTACGCCAATCATTCTGTTGGGAGATTTAAATGCTTGGAGCCCTATGTGGTGCTCACCCACCGTCAACAAAAGGGGCAAATCTGTTGAAGACGTAATTTTATACAACAATCTAGTCGTTTTGAATGACGGTCAACCAACTCACTTATCCACGCATCAAACTCTTACCCATATCGATGTCATTGCCAGCTCTGCCTCATTGGCACCCAAACTTTCCAGCAAAACTCTTCAAGATCTCTATTGTAGCGATCACTTCTCTATTCTGACAAATTTTCCTCCACAACAACCTAACATTAAAACCTCCCCAAAACCGAAGTTCATTTTGGAAAGAGCTGACTGGCGAAAATACCAATATTTGGCGTCGCAGCTAAACCTGCAACATCCAACCAGCATCAACATAAACAAAGAAGCCTCTTCTATCCAAAAATGTATACGCTCAACTGCCCATTATGCCATCCCCCAAACCACTAGGCGCCCTGTTAGGAAAGTTGTCCCGTGGTGGAACCCAGATCTCCACAATTTTCGAAATATTAAACAAAATGCTTGGGAAATGTTCAAGAGAAATCGGTCTACAGCCAATCTCATCAGTTACAAAAAAGCCAATGCCACCTTTAGGAGAAAATTGAAAGAAGCTAAGTGCTCAAGCTTTGAAAATTTAACTAATAATATAAACCCATCTAGTAATCCAAAACAAATTTGGTCCAATATCAAAATGCTTGTAAGACCCTACACCCCATCCCAAATTAAACTTTTGGTGGAAAATGGCAACTCTATTTCTCACCCACTCGAAATTGCAAATCGTTTTGCCTCAAATTGGTCCCAATACTCCAGCGACACAAACTTTCAACAACGTTTCGTATCCGAAAAACTGAGATATTTTAACTCAACATACCATTGTAATCCATCTCAAACAGCAAAAACACTTGAATTCCCAATAACATACGATGAGCTTAATTCAACACTCACCTCATGAAAGGTAAAACCCCTGGCTTTGACCGGATTTCTTACGACATGTTAAAAAATCTTCCAGTCGGACTTAAATCTAGGCTCTTGGACCTTTATAATAACATTTTCGATAAAGGTGTGTATCCACAAACTTGGAAAACGGTCACAGTCGTTCCTATTCTCAAGCCTAACAAGCCAAATACATCCATTTCAAGCTACAGACCTATATCCTTAATTCCCTGTATGGGAAAGGTGATCGAAAAAATTATTTCCAAACGCATTATGTGGCAGCAAGTCGCCTTCAAAAATGGTCATAGTACCATGGATGCTCTTCTTTACTTCGATCGTAATGCTTCGATTGCACTATCTTTCTACTTTCTGTAACGCTGTATATTATAGCTTTCAATGCTATCAGTAACATTTTGAATAAGTATAATCATATTGATCATATTGTGTATGCTGATGATGTTCTTATATTTACTAAGTTAAAAGATTTAAATATTGTAAAAGCCACTTTTCCGAGATCCTCTCCGATATCTCAGACTGGTCTGAACTATCAGGAGCCCAATTATCATTCAAAAAGTGTAAGATATTCCACATGTGCAAAAAACTCAGTTGTAACAGTATAAGTTTTAGTTTCAATAATACAATTATTGAAACTGTCGATAGACTTAAGGTACTTGGTGTATTCTTTGATAGAAAACACACTTTTAAAGTGCACTGTAATCATATTGATCATATTGTGTATGCTGATGATGTTCTTATATTTACTAAGATAAAAGATTTAAATATTGTAAAAAACCGCTTTTCCGAGATCCTCTCCGATATCTCAGACTGGTCTGAACTATCAGGAGCCCAATTATCATTCAAAACATCAAGCTTATATCCGGTCCCTATCATATGGCCATTCGCAGAAGTCTTCGTGCATTTCCGACGTCACCTACAAGTTCTTTGCTTACGGAAGCCGGTGTTCCTTCAATCGAGGAGAGGGTGTTACAAAACTACATCCGACTTTTTCCTAAACTGCTAAACTGTAAGAACAAAATTTTGTACGGAACTATAAAAAAGGCGGTCAACTACAAACGCAAATTCAGCATCGAATCGGGGATAATGAGATGTTTGAATCTAGCAAAAGAAATTGGTCTCACTACTCGCCTTCAATTAGCTACAAACAGCGCAACGCCGCCATGGCTCCTGAGTAAATCTTTGTTTGTTACTAACCTCATGCAATATCCGAGGAGCTCAACTAACGCATCTACCAACCACCAACTTTTCTATGAAGCAATTCGTCCACTTGTATCAAGTTCGTGGACATGTTTATTTACAGATGGTTCAAAAACGGAACATGCAACAGCTTTTGCAGTGGTAAAAGAAGACGGTTCTACCATATATTCCGGTATACTTCACCCCTGCAGCTCAGTATTCTCTGCAGAAGCGTCAGCAATTCTTGAAGCAGTGTCATACGCAGTAAAAAGCAACCACAAATACCTAATTTGTACAGATAGCAAGTCGGTAGTCTCAGCCATTCAAAATGTAAATAATCACAACATAATTATTTCAACTACAAGAGATCTGTTAATCAAAAAGGAGCACCAAATTAAAATAATGTGGGTACCAGGCCACGTCGGATTACCCGGCCCGGCAACGAAGAAGCAGATGCCAGAGCCAGACTAGCCACAAAAGAACCTCTACACTTATACCATCACCATCAATCCAGCAGGTGTTAAACCAACCTTTCCTATTACATGCTCATACCACGATGCCCAAACTTTCACCCGTCTTCGCATCGGACACACGAACACCTCCTCAAGGGTACGAATCCACCACCATGGCTCCTATGCAATGCAAACGCTACATCAGTGGATCACATTTTGCTAAGCTGCCCTGCACTTGCTGCACACAGACTCACCACTTTTGGCACAATAGATCCAAAACAATTACTAAAAAATACCAATGTTGCTAACATAAGACTTATAAATCAATTTTTATTAAAATGTAAAATTAAACATCTTATATAATTTAAATAGCAACATGTACGAGTCTACTTCACCCTAAGTCAATTATCACTATTAAGTATAAATAATTTTAAATAACTACATATATTGTAAAGAATTAGGTAAGCCGAAAGCCCCAGTAGCTAGTGCTTCTTTCCAATCAAAATGTAAAATAATAATTGTATTACTATTTTACATCTAATAATAAATAAATAAATAAATCTATGGGTAAATATATGAATATAGCCAACAACAACAATTTTCTGCTGGACTTATTTGAATCATGTGTGGCAAAAAATGTATCAGCTTTGAAAATGTGCGCATGTTACAAATTTTCGAAGCGTAAACAATGGAAATTCCGTCGAGTACGTACATACATATATACATACATACATTTCTTGTATGTATGTATGTATGGAATTTCCATTATACATATAACATATGTATGTACATTAGGCCGGGTCGATTTGTGGGGAGGCAAAAAAATCGCCCATTGCTCTATGAAAATCATATTCTAGGGATCAAAATAAGAAACTTTTCCGAAGGAACCATACCTCTAAAACGAATTTTGATGTCCCCCAATTTGGGTCGAACTTTTGGGTAGGGGCAAATTTTGAAATAGAATTGAAATTACCATTTCATTCTTATTACCTCTGAAAGTGAGGAGTACTAAAGCAATAAACACTATGGTATTTCAAAAAAATAATAAGTGAAGTGACCATTCCAAATCAAAAAGTTTACTATGAATCCACCATCCTCTACACCACAAGATGAAGCAACTATATCAACAACTATCGAAAACGCAATGAGTCATATACCCAAGCATGATGTTACTGTTTTTGGTGTGTCTACTGATTTGACTGATCTTAATTTACCAACCCATCTGGATATCTTGAGATATTATTTTTACTTAAGCGAACGTGCTAAAACAGAACAAAAAAAGTTTTCCCATAAATCATTCACTATTCAAGTACAAGATAAGTTGATTGGAATTTGGGAAAAACTTGGTATGGAAATAATGCTGAAAAAAGTGTATGTAATAAATGGAATAAATTGTTTGACAAGTATCAAGAGCAAATCAAGAGAAGAAACAACACCCAACAATTTACAGAGTATGTAAAATCTCTGAAACAATTTTTTACATTGGAACATGTAAATGCGATTTGAAGGCAGCTCCATGTGCATGCGGCTGGGTTTCCGAACGCCTCAAAGGGTTCATGCACGATCAACATAATCAGAGAAGACTAACAATGAATGCATTTATGATGGAAACTGAAGAGCAAGGAGCAACGTCTATGTCATCAACAACACCAAACCAACATACCAAGATCCCGATGATTCAACATACGCACCGCCACCGGTCCAAGAAGATATGGATAGAAGCACAAGTTCACAATACACAGAGAGATACGATTGTTTTAACTTTGCCTTGGTATGTGACAGATTTGGTGTGCCTGACAGAGTAGCATCAGCATTGGGAACCGCTCTTTTGCAAGATTTTAAAATTAAAGATAAGCATGGGAAACCTCTCATCATGGATAAATCGAAAGTTCGCAGAGAAAAGAGAAATGCAGACAAGAAGTGCTTCGCAAGCGGTTAGATGATACCAATTTGTTAGCGTTTTCATTCGATGGCAGAAAAGATGATACTTTAACGATAGATAAAATTGATGAGAAGTATCATACTAGGATGGTAAAAGAACCTCATCTTGTTATTTTGAGAGAACCCAATTCTGAATTGATTGGTTACGTAAGACTGGAACATGAAACCGCTGAATACAAAACAACTAAATTAAATGGTTTTTTCAACGATAAAATATATCACTGATACATTAATTGGAATATGCACTGACGGTGAGCCAACAAACACTGGCCCACACGGTGGAATTATACGACGATTCGAATTGCTGTTAAAAAGACCATTGCATTGATTTGTTTGCCTTCTACACTTCAACGAACTTCCGTTTCGGCATTTGTTTGAAGCTTTGGATAAATCAACCAGCACTGGACCAAGATCGGCAACCGGAAAACTGAGCCGTCAAATCGAAACTTGTGAAACTCTTCCGGTAAGTTATTGCTATCACTCATTTATTATAATTGTCAACCATTTTTAATTATTTTATTATTATATATTTTTAGGTGGTGAACGGCTTGCAGAAAATTGAGTTGCAAAATATGCCCCCTGTTCCAGAAAAAAAAGAATTTTCCACCGATTCGAAGTACTTATACGACATGGCCCATGCAATTTCTAGCGGCCTAGTTCCGGTGGATCTGGCTAACATCAAACCAGGGAAAGTTGTACATTCTCGGTGGCTCACCAAGGCCGCTAAATTATTGCGATTATATGTGACAACGGAATATCCAGATGCAAATTTAAGAATTCTGGTTGAATTTATAATTAAATGTTATGTGCCAATGTACTTCAATATCAAGTATTACATCTGTCGTGTACGGCAGTGCATTATTTTTCAACTTCATTGGTTGGTCACGATTTCTAAAACCTCGTTTACGCAAAATTATCATTCAAGTAATTAAAGATAATTCATATTATGCGCATTCGGAAAATATCTTGTCATCAATGTTGTTTGATGATAAGAAAGAAAAGCGCGACTGTGCCATCAAGAAAATTCTACGCTATCGAACCGATGTTGACGAGCAAATGGAACTTAGAGTTTATAAAAAACCAGATATAAACTTTAATTGCACAAGTTATACGGAAATGATCAATTTGAATGGTATAAATATCGTATTTGAACCACCATTCACTCGAAGCATTCCGTACGATGCATTGAAAGAATATTTAAATCAAGACGATCCACCGTTTAATGATCCAAAAATTCTATCACACGTACAAGGAACGGAACGACATGTTCAATTGCTAGCTAGCGTTTCCAAACGGGTAACGCCGGAAAATGTAGAGGCTGTTATGGCGACGACATTAGAGAGCCGTGCGAAATTGCCCAGACTTGAAAGTATAACAGACTTCAAACAATATTTTTTTTAGTTTCTTTTCTATAACTCACTTAAATTAATTTTTTCATTTACATATGTTCTGACTAAATAAATTTCTTAAGAGAAAAGATAGATATTATTATAAATAAATAAATAAAAATGAAAAAAAAAAACATAGCCATTTAGCTGATTTTTTCATGTAAAGGCCAAAAATTGTGATTTTTTGAAATGATTGTATGGGGAACCCCCCAGGGGAGTTCCAAGGGGTGTGCCACTGGCATGGGTGGATCGGCCGTCCAAAGTTAGTGGGGGTCGGTCATACATTTGGACTCGATTGGAGCACTAAATGGGTCAAAGTGGGATATTTCAAAATTTGCCCCTACCCAAAAGTTCGACCCAAATTGGGGGACATCAGAATTCGTTTCAGAGATATGGTTCCTTCGGCAAAGTTTCTTATTGTAATCCCTAGAATATGATTTTCATAGAGCAATGGGCGATTTTTTTGCCTCCCCACAAATCGACCCGCCCTAATGTACATACATACCTACACGTATAAACAAACATTTCTTGTATGTATGTATGGAATTTCCATTATACATATAACATATGTATGTACATACATACATGTATATACAAACATATATATTTGAAATAGAACAAAAGTGCACTAGTAAATCAGTGTTTAGGGGATGATATACAAACCAAACTCTGTCGATCATTTCAATCATTGAAGCATGAGTTTGCATCACTTCGGGTATTTTCTGCTGATACGAACGTTCATAAACAAATCAAGTATAAGCTGATCGCTAGTGATTCAAAGTTGTTCTCTATCGCTGATTTGAAGACAAACAGTTCGCTTCGTGTACATGAACTGAACTGACAGAATCAGACAGAGTAACGGATCAGTACTTATGTATTTATTACTCGTTGCAGTTCTCTGGTATACACCCTCAAACGCCGCACAATGGGGCAGCAGACCAGAAAAGTTGGCAAAAACTATTTTTTTCAAAATAGCCGGTAGCAATTTTCGTTTATTGCTTTGGATTTATGAATATACTAGCAACAATAAATCAACGGTTTTTCAATGTCATTTTCACCACCTCTCTTTTCAGGGCCTTACAAACACAGAGCTTATTTTCGCAATAAGTGCAGTTTGATTTTTGTGCATTTTCTATTCAAAGTTTGAATATATATTTTCCAGTCGCTGACTATAATTTAGCAACTTTAATTATGGAACCATCAACATCGGGTATTTATAAAGATTCATTTATATTCACTTTGTGCGTACTTGTGATTTTCACATTTTGGTCGTTTTTTTTCGGAAACCTACATTAATAAGTTTATTTTCCTAAAGTTTAAGTTTTAAAAATTGGAAAAGTTAGTGAGCCCGGCATGAACGGCCGGAAATTTTTTAATTATCCTGTAATATGTATATTTATGTACTTAATTGGGAAAAAAAATTGTGCGGATTTTTTGCGTTTTGGCATTTGCTCGCATTTATGTATGTGCCTATGTACTACCTTTTTTGTAGTTTAGTTCGAAGCTTTTTTTACTTTGTTTTGATTATTTGTTTGTCAAACGTCAACTACAAGTACAAATGTGAACTGCATTGATCTTTATTATTTTAGTTGTAAATCGTCAAATAGAATCCAGTGTTGCCATACTATCTTAATTTTTTAATCTTTTAGTGATTGATTTAACTTTTCATTTCAGGTGTTAGTTCAAAAACAATTTTTGTCAATCATAGGGAGCTCATTCAAATAATATTTTGTTGCGAAAAAATCACAACTGATGAAAAGTTTATTTTTTTAAAAAATGAATTGGAAAAACAAACAAAATTTCAGCAAGTGACTAAAGAATAATTGAATAAAACATTTAACCGCCTAAAGTCTGAATTTAAACTTCGTTGGAACAAATCGTACCGAAAAATAGACGTTTTTAATGAAATTAATAAAACATGGCTGGATTGCTCAATTTGTTTTATGAAAAATTCAAGCCAAAAAGGTGGTCGGCCTCAGAAATCTTTTGAAGAAAGCTCAGAGCGTACCAAACGAATGAAAACAAAAGATTTGAGGGAATCTACGCCAGTTGATGTCTTGAGTTATGCTACTCAAATGAAATTAAGGGAATCGGGTAAGGTGAAGGCATCGAAACTTTTGATGAAAAGCTTATCTCAGAATTATGATAGCGCAAATATGTGTTCAAAAACTTCATCAGGCCATTACGAAAGTATTTGTTTGTCAGGTGAAGATTGCAGTACAATATAATAAGATTGGCTGTTCGGGATAAATTTCCTTCCTATAAAGTAATACAGGAAGAAAAAAAGAAATGTTATCCTACCAAAGAACACATCAAGGCAACTAATACGCTTGACTGTGCAACTTTACAATCCTTACTGGACCACACAATATGTCGTCTGATTATTGCACAGAGGACTGTAATAGATTCCATTTCCGCAAAGGATTTACACAAATTGCGTATGTACACAAAGTGGGGATTCGATGGTAGCTCAGGCCATAGCTCATATAAGCAAGTATTTCATGGTATTGACGCTTCTGATTCTGCTGTTTTCATAACTAGTATTGTGCCTATTCGTATTGTGTTGGGCGAAAAAGTTGTTTGGCAAAATCCTGCTCCATCTTCGACGCGTTATTGCACACCTTTGAAAATTTAATTTATTAAGGAATCCTCTGAAGTTTCAATAGCGGAGAAAAACACAGTTACTGAAAAGATTGGAAATCTTAAAAAATCTTAAACGATATGTGATGGAAAATCTATTGAAGTTGAGCACGCTTTACTTTTTACTATGGTGGATGGGAAAGTTTGTAATGCGATAACCCAGACGACATCCACTCAAAAGTGCTACATTTGTAGTGCAACATCAAAAGATTTTAACAATATTGACAAAATGGTGAAACGAGAAATACATACAGATAACTTAAGCTTTGGACTATCAATATTGCACGGATGGATAAGATTCTTTGAGTGTCTTTTGCATCTGTCTTATAAACTGCCAGTAGAAAAATGGCAAGTTCGAAATGACTTGGAAAAAAATATTGTTGCTGAAAATAAAAAACGAATACAAAACGAATTTAAAAAACGCTGCGGTTTGATTGTTGATGTTCCAAAGCCAGGGTTTGGAAATTCTAATGATGGCAACACAGCGTGACTATTCTTTAGGGAGGCAGAGGTTTCGGCCGAAATTACAAAATTGGATTTAACTTTGATTAAAAGATTGCACAATATATTAATAACTGTAGCCAGCGGACATGAAATAAATGTTAAAAAGTTCACGAAGTATTGCCAGGACAGTGCTAGGTACTTTTTGGATAAATACTCTTGGTATCGTATGCCTCCAACAATGCATAAGTTTGTAATATATGGCCCTGAAATAATTTCTCACGCTTTACTACCATTCAAGAAAATGCGGCCGTGTGGAAACTAATATTGACATATTCAATTCATTTATGCTAAGGTCTGATCCGGTAATAAGTTCAAAGAGAAAATTCAAAAGAACTAATAACCAAAAGTTACCAACTGAAGTATTGGAATTATTGATATGTCCACTTATTCCTAATAACGATGAAGAATATGATGATATTTACGATGATGACGGTCAACAAAACGAAAATGGGTCTAGTGATGAAAGTAGCAATATAAAGCAATCGCCACCAATCACTATATGAACGGTTCAGGTAAATCTGATTCAGTCTAAAAACCTCGGTTCTAAGCGCAATATTCTAAAATTTGGTACACATACTTACTTTAGTAAGAGGAATCAGGGTACCAATTTCCAACTTCCTAGCTTAAGCCGTTTAGTTGATGCCAACTTTTAGGTCATTCTGCCCCACTGCGCGCCGCGTTCTTAGTTTATACTTGCTCAATTTTCCACAACATTTTGCAAAAACATGGTTTTTGTGACTTCGATGAAATCGACATTGAAAACTTTCAGGACTCTTCCTTCTATGATAATTCTCCAGCTCAAACAAATCAGTATTACACTGCAGGAATAAATGCTCGACGTAACTGCTTAAATTCTCTCACACAATCTTTATAAATAATTATCGTTACAAATAAATCTTTCATTTATATTTTCATAAAAAAATAATAAATTTAATTATTCAGTCTTCTTTTATATGTATATACATAATAAACATTAATAGGAACAACTTAAAAATAATTTAACTTAAACATATTCTTTTATATGTATGTACGTAATAAACATTAATAGGAACAACTTAAAAATAATTTAACTTAAATATATTCTTTTATGTGTATGTACATTATAAACATCAATAGGAACAACTTAAAAATATCTTCTTAACTTAAACATATATTTTTTAATTTTTTTTAACAGCTTCTTAATTAACAGCTTAAAATTTCACTTGCCATATTGATTAAAGACTCCGGAAAATTTTGGAAGCATTGTTGCGATGTCTCCCTAAATTTTTTTAAATGTCGTTCTAAACGAAAAAAGAAAATATCATTCCATTTTATTTACTAATAAAAAATATGTTTATAAACTTATTATACGCAAAGATTTTATTTAATCATACCAATAGTTGGGACATCAGGCAGTCCATCAACCACGTCCTCCCTAGTGTTTCCATCGCCCGCTCTTCCAACTCAGAGGATTGAATTTCCTGCATTGGTCCTCCACCTGTCAATATCTTATTTACTTTCGCCTTTCTTGCCCATGAACGAATCTGTTTTTTCCAATTGTTTAAACACTATAAAATAAACAAGATATTTATTACAATTGAATTATATTTATATAAATAGAAGTGTATATTAGGGAGGCGAACGTGATGGACCTTTCAAAGCGTTTAGTTGCTGAGAAAGCTCGATCCACAGCTCTTCTAACCTTTTGGGTCGCGTGGGATCGTTTTTGTGGAACATCATTTCAGGGTGAAGCTCAAGAAATGCTAAGTAGCATTCAATTTGCTCTTTTGTTGTGCGCAATGATTCTGGAAATGTAACAGTTAATCATATACAAGCAAAAGAATATAACAGCAATTATTTAATTTAACGTTTACTTACCTTTGTTTTCCATTTTGAATGTATTGACAATTCACTTATAGAGATCATCACGAATAATAATCGATTGTTGGTGTTTATGTTTTATACAAAACTCAATCTGGTAAAAGTAAAAAAAAATCTATTTCACATACATTTTAGCTCTACAGTACTTCAAATACAACATTTTATTTTTATTTTTATTGGTAATTAATCTTTTTTACTGCGTTAAAAATAATTTAATATTTGTTATCGACAATCTTTTTTTATACTCTCGCAACAAAGTTGCTAAGGAGAGTTGTTTGTAAGTCCTAAAACTAAAAGAATCAAATATAGGGTTACATATACCAAAGTGATCAGGGTGACGAGTAGAGTTGAAATCCGGATGTCTGTCTGTCCGTCCGTCCGTGCAAGCTGTAACTTGAGTAAAAATTGAGATATCATGATGAAACTTGGTACACGTATTTCTTGGCTCCATAAGAAGGATAAGTTCGAATAAGGGCAAAAGCGGCCAACTGCCACGTCCACAAAATGGCGAAAACCGAAAACCTATAAAGTGTCATAACTAAGCCATAAATAAAGATATTAAAGTGAAATTTGGCACAAAGGATCGCATTAGGGAGGGGCATATTTGGACGTAATTTTTTTGGAAAAGTGGGCGTGGCCCCGCCCTCTACAAAGGTTAGGTTGATAATCACTAAAAGTGCGTTAACCAACTAACAAAAAACGTCAGAAACACTAAATTTTACGGAAGAAATGGCAGAAGGAAGCTGCACCCAGGCATTTTTTAAAAATTGAAAATGGACGTGGCGTCGCCCCCTTATGGACCAAAAACCATATCTCAGGAACTACTATACCGATTTCAATGAAATTCGGTATATAATATTTTCCTAACACCTTGATGACGTGTACGAAATATGGTTCACAACCACGCCTTCTTCCAATATAACGCTATTTTGAATTCCATCTGATGCCTTTTCTGTATAACATATACATTAGGAACCAATGATGATAGCGGAATAAAACTTTACACAAATACGGTATTTGAAAAATATGTAAATGACGGATAATGAAATCTCGATTATTACTTTATCATGCGAGAGTATAAAATGTTCGGTGACACCCGAACTTAGCCCTTCCTTACTTGTTTCATTCAGGTTTTATATGCATCTCTAAATAATGAAATGTGACAGATGGTCAGACCTGTTCGTTTTCAGTTGAGAGACTCGCAAATTTTTAGTGACTGTCACTTACAGAATAGCAAAATCGCCTCAAGTCTCAAAAATTGTCTCTAATACCGTGTTCAGACCGACACTTAATTACACGATTTCGGCTGTTGAATGGATTATTCCACTAATCTTAAAAATTTATCAAGATTTTGCCATACAAAAATGACAGGTCAAAATCACTTCATCAGAGTAATTTGAAACTGATCCCAGCTAAATCTCTCTGTGCGACTCTGATTTTGCGCCATCTGTCGGCCACATTTGTTTAATCGCAGCTGATTTTGACACTATAAGCTGTCAGAATTTAAAACTAACAGACAAAAAATAAAACAAACAAATAAGGAAGGGCTAAGTTCGGGTGTCATCGAACATTTTATACTCTTGCATGATAAAGTGATAATCGAGATTTCATTATACGTCATTTACATATTTTTCAAATACCGTATTTTTGTAAAGTTTTATTCCGCTATCATCATTGGTTCCTAATGTATATACTCCTATTATACAGAAAAGGCATCAGATGGAATTCAAAATAGCGTTATATTGGAAGAAGGCGTGGTTGTGAACCGATTTCACCCATATTTCGTACACGTCATCAGGGTGTTAAGGAAATACTATATACCGAATTTCATTGAACTCGGTCTAGTAGTTCCTGTGATATGGTTTTTGGTCCATAAGTGGGCGAGGCCACGTCCATTTTCAATTTTTAAAAAAAGCCTGGGTGCAGCTTCCTTCTGCCATTTCTTCCGTAAAATTTAGTGTTTCTGACGTTTTTTGTTAGTCGGTTAACGCACTTTTAGTGATTTTCAACATAACCTTTCTATGGGAGGTGGGCGTGGTTATTATCCGATTTCTTCCATTTTTGAACTGTGTATGGAAATGCCTGAAGAAAACAACTCTGAGGAGTTTGGTTGACATAGCTATAGTAGTTTCCGAGATATGTACAAAAAACTTAGTAGGGGGCGGGGCCACGCCCACTTTTCCATAAAAATTACGTGCAAATATGCCCCTCCTTAATGCGATCCTTTGTGCCAAATTTCACTTTAATATCTTTATTTATGGCTTAGTTATGACACCTTGTAGGTTTTCGGTTTCCGCCATTTTGTGGGCGTGGCAGTTGGCCGATTTTGCCCATCTTCGAATTTAACCTTCTTATGATATCTCAATTTTTACTCAAGTTACAGCTTGCACGGACGGACGGACAGACAGACATCCGGATTTCGACTCTACTCGTCACCCTGATCACTTTAGTACATATAACCCTATATCTGACTCTTTTAGTTTTAGGACTTACTTTATGTGAACAAAACTATAATACTCTCCTTAGCAACATTGTTGCGAGAGTATAAAAATTGTCGTTTATTATACAAAAGAAAAAAATGGAGAAAACTCAAAAAAAAGAAGGGAGTTATGTATGTGGAGTGATGCTGCCGAGGCCAACCTTTTATTGATATGGCAACAAAAATGCCAGAATGAAAAACGTTTGTGGAATGTTTCTTTACACTTTTATTTGTTTCTTCTATTTTCAATTGACATGGAACCAATTTACGTGGAGGCCGATACGGAGGGAGAGTCGCCGCTCCCAAGCCCAAGCGATGGTCCTTCTACGTCGCGTGGTTGCGCTCGGCCATCGTCAAGCGATGCTGTAAGAAAAAAAAATCAGCAATAACAATAATGGAGAAAATTAGGGATGACTTAGTAAAGGTGACTGAGGCTATGTAGGAAGCCGATGAAAAGCGTCTTTCTCTCCTACAAACATACATAAACGATTCACAAGAAATGAAGGACGCCTTCATTGACTTCCTTTGTCGCCAAAAATAGATTAAGAACATTTTTTTAAGTTTTAGTTTTAAGATATGCATACATATATGAATAAATACGAAAATGGAAAATAAATATAAATATTTCAAAGTTGAATGTAATAACTCACCGAAATACGAAACGAACGCTTGTCTTATTTCCTCTGCTCTTGGGTTAACATTTCCACAAATGTTAGAGACATCTTCTGAAAACTGCAGAGATTCGTTTTCGATTTGTGGTGCTGCAATCCACTTTTTATTATTTCATCATTTTCTTCATTTAAAAAGTTGTCCAAAACGCAGCACGGTTTTATGACAATTCTGGTGTTGGCCTTTTTTTTAAACCTTCCCTTTAAATGACCGAAAGCATTCACCACCACTCTTCGACATTTCGAGAGTACATAGTTGAATTTTTTTTTATCCAAAGGTTGGTTTACACAAAATGGGTACGGTTTCATCAAATGTTCATCAAATTTGAACGCAGAGTCGCCCAACACAACGACTGGAACATTAATTTACGATGTTTGTCTACTCATGTCTTTAAATATAGTAGATTGTGCCAACTCGCTTTTTAAAGATGAACCCTCAAATATTGAAGAGTCATTACAATGGCCTGGACTACCAACGTTGATGTATAAAAAGCGACATTTATAACATTAAAGAAATACATTAGATGTTTAAACGAGCTTCATGAAAAAACTTACCTTGCATCTACTAAAGCCAAAAGAACTGTGGAATACCAGCCTTTGTAATTGTAGTAGTCAACAGCATCTTCTGCAGCTGGGCGAACTTCTATATGACAACCATCTAAAACTTAAAAATATATAAAAACTCAAATGTAAAAAATTTAACTTATTACATCCTAACACTTGAGGGAAACCCAATGACTCAAAACCATTTAAATACTCGCGCAATTGAATTTCGTTCATTGGGAATTTCTTCAAATACAAAGGCCACAAACGTCGCCAGACTTCATGACAGAAATCAATTACAATGGAACAGACAGTGCTTTTACCAATTTCGAACATATTTCCAATTGTTCGGTATTCTGCAGAAGAGCGAAGAGCATATAAAGCAATAGCAATGCGTTTCTCTAATTGAATTGCTTTCCGGTAGTTAGTGTTTTTCTTCTCCAATTTAATGAAAGAATTGCGCTTCATTTGGAAGTTGTTTTTAAAAAATTCATCTGAATTCACCTGGCAGTCGACTTCCCAAAACATGTGGTCACGAGTCTGAATTATATATACATTATAATTAAACGAAGGTATAATACCAATATTTATATACTTGCCTTTATCCAAATAGACCTTGTTGAATTTGCTCCGTATAGACTACACATTTTTAGTATTACGTGTTCAAGCAGCAAACGTTTCATTGCTAAGCGGTTAGAATCAAACAATTCAAAAATTATTTCCATTGAGCTGAGATAATTTAGAAAAAAGAAGACAATTTTTATAACAAGGTACGACATTACAATGTTTTCCTTTAATAAATACTTTGATGTTTATGGCTGAATGTTAAAAACATCTGATTTATAAATCACCAACGGCAGTAAGAACAGGGTTGAGTTATGAAATGCTTAAATGTAATCTAATCCCTTAAAATTTTCGGTCTGAACATGGGATAACTTAAAATGTTCGTGGACGTGAATGATATAGCATTCATTTTCATACTGATGCAAAATGACGTGAATGCTATAGCATTCAAATTTTAAAGCCAATTGTTATTCATTTAATTTTTTACAATCTTAAGTTTTTGTAATTAATACACATTTCAAAATAATGACCAATTGCTTCATTAGATACTTTCATATTATTTTATCTTTTCTCCGTGTATTTACAAATTTTCTCACGTCATTCTGGTTGAAAAATATTATCTATATCGTCGTGGATGCTATAGCATTCATTGTATGTAACGATTAAAATACGATGTTCTGACTACTCTTATAATATATGTCTAATTAGATTTAGGATATTACAACTAGTTTCAAAAATAATTGCCTGTATATTTTTGCAGCTCCCTAAAATTTTTTGCGTCCGTGAACGTGTTAAAATCTAAAATTTAGAGACTTGAGACTGTCTCACATTACACAATCGCACGGGTAATATATTGATGAGTGATAAAATCATGATTTGAATTTCTAAACGCGCACATGCGTATACATACATACATACATTCATATGAGGTTGTGCAGATACATAAGATTAATATGATAGAGATGTATTTACATATATATTGTTGTGATAAATTTAATTTCTATTAGTAAGAAATATAATACAAAAATATTTATTAGTAGAGTATATTATGTAAAAATCAAATAAAATTATTAAATATGCAAGTCCAAATTGGCTATAAATATTACTATGCATGCATTAATATCAAATTCTCAAATCATAATTATTTTTACATGTCAATATGGAATTGCTTACAGCGAAGCGCAAAAGCATACATTCACCTCTATTCTGTGCACTTGACAAATTAATAAAATTTTGAAAATTAATTAAAATATTTATGAAGAAAGAAATATTTTAGTATTCTGTGGCAATCTTGATAAAAGTAAAAGCTTCAGTTTTTCCCCCATTTCCCCCATTTCATTTTGCCAAGCACACCCAGAAATGGGTAATGGGTACCAAAAACGCCTCAACAAATGAAGCAATTATGGCAACAGCTGAGTCAAAGGCTCACTGGTGGAGGGCCAAGCTCCAAGCCGATGACCGAATATGAAGAAAAGGCTTTATCCACATTTGGTTTGGCTGCTGTGGATGGTGTAAAGGATGTTCACAGCCTTGGTTTAACGCCAATAGAGCCTTTGACACTCTGCATTTATGCAGTCCCGTACCAACAACCCCAAATCCCAAACAAACAGCAAGTCCATCGGCACCATCTACATGCCCAATGCTTAGCTTGAAAAACCAGGTGAGTTTTCATTATGATATAATTACAAAATATATATATTTTTTTTGCAATTTGTTATTACGTTTTAAACTTATCAGCACTTTGATAGCTGATATATCCAAACGGAATGCTGCTGAAGAGGAACGTCTTGAAGATAATTGATAATAATAATTCCTAAAGTTGAATTAAAATAATAATAACTTATAATACCTTTTAATTAATATTTATTGAATTTAATAAGTTTGGTTACATCCTCTTTGTTTTAGAATAAAAAAATGGAATAAAAATTTCAATTTGGTTTCTTTTAACAATAAAGATAAATATATAAACAAATAATTATAATCATTATTTGGAGAATTGAAATTTTCTGCAGCCCCGTCATCTATTTCGTTCAACGTAATGCCTGCTTTCGCCATTATATTATGCAATATAATGCAAATATACGTATTAACAAACAAAGCGGAAGTTTCGTGTGAATAATGTAGAACTCGGGGCATAAACAAATATCTGAAGTGAGATTTTCAAACACCAAATGCCTTCTCTATGCAGTTTCTTGCAGAACCATGTAATTTGTTGTATTTTTGCTCTTTATGGGTAAGGTGTTCCTATTGATGCTAAAAGGAACGATTCTAGAAGATAACCTTGACCGCTAAGAAGCCAAGATTCTCTCCGTTGTTGCTCAGACGTATTAGCATGCTGACGAAAGAGATGTTCTCGTAGGTTAGCATTTAAAAATGTAAAACATAAACGGTGATCGCAATCCTCAGAAATGATACATTCAAAAATTGCATTGGAATATATGTACATGTAACAACAATAAAACTTACTGCTTCAACATTGATACTGTAGAATCCTTTTTTATAAATATAAATTAAAAGAACGTTCAACATTATTTGATGATGGAGCAATGTTAGCAATATGAGTGCACTCAATTGTTCCTATGGTGCTTTTTATGCCAAATTTTCTAAAAAATCTGGAATATATTAGCTTAAATTATTATATTGTTATTTGTATTACAATAATACTTACCCCATTTTTATAAAAGTTTCTTCCTCCTCCCTTTACCTTCACAATAAGTTTTGCTATGGGGAAGTTGACGTTTTTACCTACACATTTCTGGTATGAGCCGTGTCCAAAGAAGGTCAAAACTGCTAGAACCCTTACAGTTAAAGGGTGACCTTGTCTGATTATCGAATGAGGCCAATTCATTAATTAGGCGAAATTCACGCGTCAATAGAAGCTTTTGCACAAAGGTATTTTCGCTCAAAGAAAATGGATTTCTATCGTCGCGTAAACTTTTTAAATGCCGAGCGAGTTATGAATTAAAACGTTGCTTTCTATTCTGTAGCAAGAATCAGACTGACTCTGCCATCAGATCAGCAACTCGAATCTGCCCCAATGTGTGGGTGTACCGCACATTCCAACAGACTCAAAATATGCCGAGTCTGGTGTTTTGGTCACGTACTGGCTGATCATGCGATGTGGTGCACAACTGCATACCGTCAGTTGACGTAACTTGAGATGTAACTCTTCCAGAGCCACTCTGAAAGGTCTCCTAACTTCTTTAATTTATGATTTTCAAACTTATCGTTTAATTTTTCCTTTTACATAAGTAAATAGTAACAATAATTATACTTATTAATATTGTTATAATTAGTGAGGCACTTATGCCATAGGATACGTTTTTATGATACTTTAGCTCTTTGATTTCATTTAAATTTTCGATATGGTTTAATATCATTTTTTCAAAATTTACTTTCACTTCATATGTCTGATTTAATACTGATACAGGATATATGTATGTATTTGTCAAAAAATTCTTTTTTACAATTTTCATACGATTTATTTTTTATTTCGATTTTACAATTACTAAAATATATTATATAATTTTTTTGAAGTGTTTATCGCAGTTTTGGATCATTTCATCAGAAACTCTTGCACATAGGTTATGTTATTATATTTAAACATACAATTATGATTAAAAATACAATTTTCACTTAATTTAAATTTTCTTAACAATGTATTAGCTTTGTATTTATAATGTTTATATTCTATCGTTTTATTTCCTCATCTGTTTGATAATTTCTAAATTATTCTTATTTGGCAATGGTGTAATTAATTTTAAATCTGTAGAAAATATGTTTTTGGTATTTGAATAGCGAACACAAGTGCTTTATTTTTGAAAGCTACTACTCCTACTTTGGCTAGTTTCAGCTTATAAAAATCTATGTCAAAACTATCTATTTCCTCTTTTGTTAACATCCCCGGATGTATTAAATTGTTTTTAGCGGCGGCTATGTTATTTTGAATTTCAAGTATCTTTCCTTCAACATGTCTTAATTTATTCATTTGATCATTGTAAAGAACCAATTTCGCTAGCTCTCTATCCTCCTTTTGTACCTGGTTTAACTCTTTTAAAATTTTACTCCTGTCATTTTTTACTATTGTTTTCATTAAATTAATTTAATCGTTAAAATGCTCATTTATGATAATCTGCTTCTTGATATTTGTTATTGCATTGTGCGAATTACTTCCAAATGACTAATTATGTCTGTCTTATGCCTGTCGGTCCTCCTCGTCCATTACCCCGAACAAACATTTATGCATTGTCCCTCCTAAGTTAGTTAAGCCCCTCTTATTTCTTCCCTCTTCCTTGGGAGTAATCGATCTAATTTTTGCTTTAATTACGTTAATTTCGTTAAAAAGAAGTGCCTTATTACTTAGGTCTGCTTGTCTTATGTTTTCTTCCATTTCCTCCACCAAACTTGCTAGCTCTTTCGGATGTATATATGTAGTATTGTAGTTACTTCGTCAACCATCTCTACTTAGTCGAGTTGGATCATGGTGTATCCTGCTTCTTCAACTATCGGTGACACTTGTAGGAATGCTGTTGCCAATTTCATGGCGGTCATTAGAAACATTATTATTACCCACATGGTCTGAAAATATGGTGACTCGTGAATTAATACTTTCAAATACATACATCGCCATTATGTAGATACTATTCCGCTTAACCTATCATATTCATTTTTCATACCTACTCTATCTACTTTAAAGGCTGGCCAGTCAAAAACGCTACTCCCTTCCTTCCTTTTCCTTCCTTATCGGCAAAATGTGTGCACAGTGAAAACGTGGCAAAAACGCAGAAATCAGCTGTTCTCTTTTGTTTACATTTCATTTGTTTGACATTTCATACAATTCTAAAAATTGTGTCCGCAGCAACATGGAACTGGACAATAGTGATCAAATGTTTTTAGAATTGTGCGAATTGTACTCTTTATATAGTTTATATAAACGGTATAAAAACAAAAAACGAAAGAGAAGGTACACAATTCCCCTAATCAATCAAAACTGGGGTTTTGCGGTTATCAGATAAAAAATTTTCTGGTAATGAAAAACAGGGAACCAGAACAACTTTTTTTGCACACAAGGATGCTGCCGGACGTTTATAATTTGTTTCTGAATTTGATATCGAAATCCTTGAAGAAGCCAAGGCAGCGGATTGGACCCGAGGAAAGGCTAAGTTGATTTGTTGTGTTTTGCGAATTAATACACGTATGCATGTATATTAGGGTGTCCGTTATTTACCAAATTGATTATTTTTGACGAGACGCCCCCTAAACTTTTAGTTTTCCATCTAAAAAAAATATCAGACCATAAAAAGCCCTTAATTTTCATAATAAACCTTGCCCCAAACACGATACATTTCCCATTGAAATTACATGGGATTTTGCAACTTTTTACGAATATTTTTTTTTTCTCTGGAACTTTCTCGTTTGTAGAAATAAAAAAGTCATATTCTTGTACGGAATTGAATGCTCTACAAAAAAAGTCTGGTCAATTTTTCGATGTACTCACTCCTTTAAAAGTTATTCAAGGTTAAAGTTAACTTCTGATTAATTTCTGGAATTTTCAAACTTTAACGGCAAATTGAATTTTTTTTGTATAATTCAATTGTTTATTCTAAAAAATTTAATTTCTCTGATGTTACGGCAGGAAAAGTCTGAAACATGAAGAGTAATTAATCACATGTTGTTAACGACTAATAATAAGTTCATTTAATTTATATGAGTTATACTGTGCAATTTGGCTTCAGCATTATCCAGGTACACGCTGCCCTATCTGGGATCACCATGATCAGGTGACTCATTTTCGTTTCGGCATTTCTGCCGTTGTTTGGGTCAGACCATTCTTCTTCTTCTTAATTGGCGTAGACACCGCTTACGCGATTATAGCCGAGTTAACAACAGCGCGCCAGTCGTTTCTTCTTTTCGCTACGTGGCGCCAATTGGATATTCCAAGCGAAGCCAGGTCCTTCTCCACTTGGTCCTTCCAACGGAGTGAGGTCTTCCTCTTCCTCTGCTTCCCCGGCGGGTAGTGCGTCGAATACTTTCAGAGCTGGAGTGTTTTCATCCATCCGGACAACATGACCTAGCCAGCGTAGCCGCTGTCTTTTAATTCGCTGAACTATGTCAATGTCGTCGTATATCTCGTACAGCTCATCGTTCCATCGAATGCGATATTCGCCGTGGCCAATGCGCAAAGGACCATAAATCTTTCGCAGAATTTTTCTCTCGAAAACTCGTAACGTCGACTCATCGGTTGCTGTCATCGCCCAAGCCTCTGCACCATATAGCAGGACGGGAATTATGAGGGACTTATAGAGTTTAGTTTTTGTTCGTCGAGAGAGGACTTTTACTTTTCAATTGCCTACTCAGTCCGAAGTAGCACCTGTTGGCAAGAGCAATCCTGCGTTGGATTTCCAGGCTGACATTGTTCGTGGTGTTAATACTGGTTCCTAAGTAGACGAAATTATCTACAACTTCAAAGTTATGACTGTCAACAGTGACGTGAGAGCCAAGTCGCGAGTGCGACGACTGTTTGTTTGATGACAGGAGATATTTCGTTTTGCCCTCGTTCACTGCCAGACCCATTTTCTATGCTTCCTTGTCCAGCCTGGAGAAAGCAGAACTAACGGCGCGGGTGTTGAGGCCGATGATATCAATATCATCGGCATACGCCAGCAGCTGTACACTCTTATAGAAGATGGTACCTTCTCTGTTTAGTTCTGCAGCTCGAACTATTTTCTCCAGAAGCAGGTTGAAGAAGTCACACGATAGGGAGTCGCCTTGTCTGAAGCCTCGTTTTGGTATCGAACGGCTCAGAGAAGGTCCTTCCCGATCCTGACGGAGCTTTTCGTGTTG
>NW_024395824.1:7076281-7113803 GCF_016617805.1 Bactrocera tryoni
ACCGATCGTGCTTTTTGATCCGGAGTCAGCCAGGTAGCTTTACGAAATTTTCTATGCTGGAATCTAGTACCACAGATAACCATATTTTGGTCTCCGGCGAAGTCGATCAGCCTCAACCCATTTGGAGATGTTTCACCATGGAGGCTGAATTTACCGACCGTTTTGCCAAAGATATCTTCTTTGCCCACCCTGGCGTTAAAGTAGCCAAGCACGATTTTGACATCCTTGCGGGGACAGCTCTCATAAGCGCGCTCCAAGCGCTTATAGAAGGCATCTTTGGTCACATCGTCCTTCTCTTCCGTCGGGGCGTGGGCGCAAATCAGCGATATGTTGAAGAATCTCGCTTTGATGCGGATTGTGGCTAGACGTTCATTCACCGGAGTGAATGATAGTACTCGGCGACGGAGTCTCTCTCCCACCACGAATCCAACACCAAACTTGCGCTCCTTTATATGGCCACTGTAGTAATTGTCACAAGGACCTACTCTTCTCTGTCCTTGTCCCGTCCATCGCATTTCTTGGATGGCGGTGATGTCAGCCTTTATTTTTGCGAGGACATCAACCAGCTGGGCAGCGGCACCTTCCCAATTAAGGGTCCGGACATTCCAGGTGCATGCCCTTATCTCGTAGTCCTTATTTCGTTTGCCATGGTCGTCATCAAAAGGGGGGTTTCTCTTCCGAGGCTGTCGCTTTCTTTTCATTGGGGGTGTTTTTTACGTGGCGGGTCCCAAACCCAGCGCACAACCCTAAGCAGGGGATGTTTCGCCTTCTCACATTAGCTCGCCTTCGAACGGATGTTCTTAGGCTACCCAGAGGATTCTTGGTCAAAGACCGGAAGTTGTGAGCTGCTTGAGCCATGTGTAAAAGAATCGTTTCTGGCCACTCCCAAGTGAATGGCGATCAGAGAACTTTCCTCACTTGCGTGAACTTCTACACATGACTCCATCCATCGTCAGACCATTGTGCAGTATACAAAAACAACTAGAAGCACAATTATCAGGTGATGCGTTTTAGCTTGGCACATCAAACAAAAATATTCAAATGTAACTAAGGAATTAGGGTGGGTCGATTCCGGAATTTTTTCGATTCCGGATTTCTAATAGTGCGGAAAAGTTGCCTTAGTACTTCCTGATTCCAATGCAACTTTTTGTTTTTAGATCGGGTTGCATCTTCAACCCCAACTCCGGCCTTGAAATTTCGGAAATTCGCCTAAAATCGCGAAATTGTCTACCTAGCGCCTGAAATACGCATCTCATGGCAAAATGTATAAAACAAAAGTTATTTGTCATGTCATTTGCTACCGAAATGGTATACGTGATCATGGCCGTAGGACGAACCGTTCCCGAGATACGAGCGAAAATGCGGCGCGCCACAGCGCAAGGTGAAAATTGTTGCAGCTCTCAGCTAACCTGTATTGGTCACCCAGAACCCACCGCGTGGAGGTGGCTGCTCTTCTGGAAGAGCAAAGAAAGCATTCTGTTGAATGGATGAATCCTGATCCTCTGTTATCAAACCTGCTTTTTTGGCATCCAGAAAAGCAGATGAAACAATCAAGGCCGCTGCTCTATCACTTACTTCAAATCGATGGGCAGCTAAAGCAGTGTATTCTAATACTAGTGTGTTTTGTTTGGTCTTAGAGGATTGAAGAGAAAATTCATCATCAGCATCGTTTTTGGAAGAATCCATGTGCGACGCACCTACATTGTTGTCGTCTGTATGAGAGTCTGGCTGATCTGAATGGTCACGTGTTCTAGCTGATACTTTTCTGGCAAGTGTTGATGTTGAATGACGTTTTGAAAGCTTTTCTTTACGTTCATTTTTCTTTGTAATCTTTTTTGTTTCAGTTAGATCAACACTTCCAATGCGACCAATTTATCTGGTTCTCTGGTCCAAGAGAAATGGTTGTTCATTGATAGGAACTTTACTTTCCTTTGGACAAGTGCAAGAAGAAAAATAAATGCATTTACAAGCAGCCATGTCAAATATTTTTCCGGCAGAAGAGACAAAGTCGTCTCTTTTAGAGCTCAAACCTATTGGAGTCAGAAATTTCTTATGGTATGTGGTGAGCATTTGTACAACTCTGGTGTGTGAAACTATCGGAATAGATGACTTTTTGGAAGTATTTTCAACCCTTTTTGCAACTATTTCTGTAACCTCTTTACTCCTAGGTTCATAGTTGTCGCTTTCGAGTTGCCCTATACGAAATCTTTCAAACTGATAACACAAAAGAACATCCTGGCAACTAGGTAACTGGGACTCAGAGAGATTGTATGGATATCTGCCAAACACAGGACATTTCTGTCTAAATTTAAATTTAGATACAGACATTTTGAGTTCTGTGTTCTGTTGAGAGAATATAAGTGATAGCATTCGGCGAAATCAACGACAAGAGTGAAGGAACTCGATGAAAAATATTTATGTGGAGACCAGTCCGAACGTGTCGTATGGCGGAGGGAAATGAATGTAAGTGATAGAACTCGGCGAAATCACCGACAAGAGTGAAGGACCTCGATGAAAAAATATTTGTGTGGAGACCTATCCGAACGTGTCCTTTGGCGTAGGTGAATGAATGTGAGTGATAGCACTCGGCGAAATCAACGTCAAGAAGTGTGGCCGCAAGCCGATTTTCACCTTGCGCTGTGGCGTGCCGCATTTTCGCTCGTATCTCGGGAACGGTTCGTCCTACGACCATGATCCCATATATCATTTCGGTAGCAAATGATGTGACAAATAACTTTTTTTTTTATACATTGTGCCATGAGATGCGTATAGGTAGACAATTTCATGATTTTAGGCGAATTTCCGAAATTTCAAGGCCGGAGTTGGGGCTGAAGATGCAATCCGATCTCAAAACAAAAAGTTGCAAAAAAAAAGTGCAGTTACATTGCGCGCCCATAAGATAGGTCGTGCCAGCTGACACGACCCACGATTCTGCGTTTTTGACTGGCTAGCCTATTAAGTGGTCTTTTTATGTTTGCTATATGAATGTTTTGTAAGAGGGTGATTCGGAAATATGATTCGTCCTTTGGTCTTACTCTTTTATAATTTTTTATCGGCCCCGTCGTTCTCAGTTCTTCGTAGTCCTCTCTGTACCTATTTCTATTTTGTATTATGAGTTGTTTCTTCTGGTTTATTGTGTTTTTTAAAATGGTTGGATCTATTCTATTTCTTGCATTATTGGGTGTACATTTTATGGTTGAGTGATAGCGATCATTATAGTTACCTATAACGATCTGTAACCTCATTTCTGTTGAGAGTTTCTATTCCTGTTAGTTTTTCTAACAAGGTTGAGTGCAGCCTCTCAGTGTCTGCATTACCTGTATGAGAGTTTGGGAGAAAACTGAATTAACTGTTCGGCCCTGAATTCGTTGTCCATGATGATCTTCTTTGGTTTCCCAAATTTCGTGAAATGTTCGATTATGATGGCCTTCTTTGCTCTCCCATTTCTGTCAGTTATACTATATGCTGCAGCAAATTTTGTTAGTTTGCTTTTTAAAAAGAAAAATGTCCACATGTATAATTACATTTTTATCTTAAGGTGTCTCTTCTGCGGAATGTATTGTATCTGACATTTCTAAATTGGATTCTTTACCATTACTTTCGTCGATTTTTGGAGAATTTTCAATTCGGCTTAAAAAATCTGCTACTACATTATTTTTCCCTTTCTAATATTCCATTTCATAATTAAATTCTTGCAGTTTGAATAGCCACCTTTGGTGACGTTGTGAAAACTCCCTTCCTTTATATTTATTATTTAAAAATACTATCGGACAATGATCAGTTATAATTTTATATTTTGTGCCATATATATACGGCCTGAAATAGGTTATTGAACATATAATGACTAGAAATTCTTTATCTGTTGTAGCATATTTCTGTTCAGGGTTCATGGTTTCTGCTAATGTAGCACACTGGCGGACCTTGTTGAGAAAGCACTGCGAGTATTGCGTAATCACTTGCATCCTTTGTAATAGTAAATTCCTTATCATATTCAGGAAATTTTAAAATTGGATGCGATGAAATCAGTGTTTTCAAATTTTCAAAACTAGCTATGTACTGCGGATCTCTTGAATTTGTTTTATAACCCTTTTTTTAAATATTTAATCATTTGATATGCAATTTTTGAGTAGTTTCTGATGAACTTTCTATAATAACCAGTGGCTCCCAAGAAACTTTTTAGTTGTTTTTCGGTTCTAGGTATTTTCAAATTTTGTATTGCTGCTATCTTGTCCTAATTTGGCTTAATCCCTTCTTTTGTTAAGGTATGTCCCAAAAATTTTGTTTCTCTCTTTAGAAAACTACATTTATCAACCTGAATTTTTAAATTATGTTCCTTTAGCTTTGAAAAAATTTTCGCTAAGGAGTTTAAATGTTCCTCCAATGACGTTGAAAAAATTAATACGTCGTCCAACCCTATGGAATTGTGGATCGTATTTGTCATGTCTGCCCATATCGTTATATTCCGTATCATATAGGCAAAAGTCCCTGCTGCAAGTTGCTTTACCCTTTGTATAAGCATTCTTGAAAATATTTCTTTCATCATACCGCTTGCTTCACTCAAAGCACAATATTCGGTAATATTATCCATTATTTCTTTTGTTTTCCTACCAAGTTCACCGATACTACCCACCCTAAGGTTAGCGATGTCGTTGGTCGAAGTCATCTGGTCCTTTGTTGGCCTAAAGTGCTGTTTTAATCTTATTTTGCATGTATCCCAATTTTCTAGAGGATTCAATGTTAAAACATTTTTTGCCAATTCTAAAATTTTTAAATCATAAACTACTCTGAATGCTACCTGTTGTTGTCCTACATAGTCAGCTAGTACCCTATCAATTGCCTCAATAAACGCCGGTAATTTTTTTGCATTACCTTCAAAAGGCTGTAAGTATTTTAGATCTTTTTCTATTTTCTGCCTAATACTAGTTTCCTGCTGTGCAGAATTTTGTTGAAGCAATTGTGTTATTGCTGATAAACAACGTTCAACGTTTAACATTTGATTATGAGCCATCATTTTTTCATATCTTCAATTTCACTTATGTTAATTTACACTTTTGAACAATAGTTACATACATACATATAAGTATATAACTAGTTCGAGCAATTCTCGAACAATATTCGAACAGTAGAGTAGAGTTGCAGAGACTTCAATTAAATGTTTGAACATTATAAATTGAATTAACGTAAATAAATTAATAAATGTAATTAATATAACTTTTTTTATATCTTCAATTCCACTTATGTTAATTTGCACTTTTGAACAATAGTTACTTACATACAAATAAGTATATATCTAGTTCGAGCAATACTCGAACAATATTCGAACAGTAGAGTAGAGTTGCAGAGACTTCAATTAAATTTAAATACTTTTTTTATATAAATGTTTGAGCATTATAAATTGAATTAAAGTAAATAAATTAATAAATGTAATTAATATCACTTTTTTTTCTTCTCTGCTGTTGTTGCTAGCAACAGTTTTCTTCACTTTTTTTCGCCACTTGCTTTCTTACCGCCAACTGCTGCCTTCTTCTTTGACGCCACTCCATATGCCGATTTCTTTTTGGGCTTCTTCTCAATGGATTTCACCGCTTTTGACTTCGATTTACTTTCACCGGATTAACTTGATTTATTGCTGAAAAATTTACCAAAGGAAAGGGTGCATCTGGTTCTTTTATTCTTTTTACGACTGCGCCAGTTATGAATTAACACGTTGCTTTCTATTCTGTAGCAAGAATCAGACTGACCTGCCATCAGATCAGCAACTCGAGTCTGCCCCAATGTGTGGGTGTACCGCACATTCCAACAGACTCAAAATATGCCGAGTCTGCAGTTTTGGTCACGTACTGGCTGATCATGCGATGTGGTGCACAACTGCATGCCGTCAGTTGACGTAACCTGAGATGTAAATCGCGCGATATCTACAAGGTGCGTGCAAAGTAAACAGGACTTTTTGAATCTAGCGCCCCCTGGTGGCGCCATCTATATGTCGACTGTTGCGTTAGGTTAGGTTAGGTTAGGTTAGGTTAGATGGCTGATCATAGATCGCACGTGGACTCGATGTAGTCATTTGTGAAGCCATTGAAAATAGAACTCCCGTGCTCGGACTTAAAGATCGGCGAAACGCTTTGTAACCAATACAAATTTGCAAAGGCGCTTAATTTCTACGCCCGCCAGTTCGGTGGGATGTGTGAAGATATGCGCCCCCAAGTGTCTAAGTCTTGATCTCCCGAAAGCGAGGCAGTCAAGAAGGAAGTGCTGGCTAGTTTCTACCGCATCTTCTTCCAAACAGCTTCTGCAAGCGGCGTCCGGTAGAATTTCCAGTCTTACAGCATGTATGCCAATAGGGCAGTGGCCCGTCAAGAGCCCCATCACTAACGAGAGGCTGGCCTTACTGAGGGCAAAGAGATCATTAGATCTCTTGCGATCTATATTGGGCCAGAAGGCCTTTGCGACCACGCAGGTACCAACGCTGACCCAGCGTTGACCAAGAAGCCGCGAAGCCCAGCTATCCAGTAGTAGAGCACAGGATGATGCGGGAGCACCGACCCGTCCCCATTCTACCGATAACGATTCTAGGGTGCCTTTCCTTGCTAGCTCATCAACTTTGCAGTTACCCGCGATTTCGCTGTGGCCCGGCACCCATACAAGTCTTATAGTAAAAGCTCTAGCCGCCAGAGACAGTGATGCCAGACACTCTTCGACCAGCCCTGAACGCACCGTGAATGAGTTCAAGGCTAGTATCGCCGCTCTGCTATCTGAGTGAATGGTCTCTTCCCTGAAGGTAGACACTTTCCGGTGCAGCAAACCTGCTGCCACCTTGATGGCTGCGACCTCCGCCTGGAAGGCACTGCAATAGTCGGGAAGTCTGAAGCTGGATTTAATGGAGAGTTCCCGACAGTAGACCCCTCCACCAACCTTCCCCCTGAGCTTTGACCCATCCGTAAAGAAGCTTATTGCCCCACTCCTTCAACGGCTTCTTCCCTCCCAAACCTCCCTCGTCGGTATATGGGCAGTGACTCCATGATCCAGATGATCCGGTATGAAGTCAAAGCTTGTGAGGATATCCGCGTGTTCAGATACACGCTCCATTAGGAACCCAGATTCTTTGAGCCTTATAGCCACTTTTTTGGCCATGCACCTTCCGGCAATGTCCACCGGGGTTATGTTTAGAATTGCATTGAGTGCAATGGCTGGGGTGGACCTTAATGCACCGCACATACTGAACGCTCTCAAGTTTCTTTGCAAGTGTGGTCTTCTGTAAAGCCCTCCACCACATAAAGGCACCATAGAACATTATGGGCTTGACTATGGTGTCATAGAGCCAGAGGACCACCTTCGGCGAGAGTCCCCACCTCTTGCCAATAGCTCCTTTACAGCAGTATAGGGCATTCGATGCCTTCCTGGCTCTTTCCTCGATATTCGGCTTCCATGAAAGCTTCTTATCCAGGATGAGCCCTAAATACTTTACTGTATCCGCCGGTTGCAGGCGAATACCTCCCATTTGCGGCAACGGTGCCACAGGGATCTTGTATCTTCTACTAAATAAAACCATTTCTGTTTTATTTGCATTGATGGCGAGTCCACTTCATTTTGTTACAACGCTGAGATATCCCTGCGTCAACTCATACACCTTGCTTAGAAACTTTCCTTTCACCTTAAGTCTGCATAGGCAATCACCTGACAGCCAAGATCCTCTAGTTTTTTGAGAAGGTCGTTGAGGACAAGGATCCATAGAAGAGGAGAAAGAACTCCCCCCTGGGGGGTTCCCCTGCTCACACTCCGCCGCGCGCTCGCGCTACCCCATTCTGTTTCGACCACTCTGTCGTACAGAAGACTGAAAATGAGGTCCTTGAGGTTCGATTCAACCCCAAGACCATCTAGAGCAGTTATGACTGCCTCTGGCAGGACGTTGTTGAAAGATCCCTCAATATCAAGGAAGGTCCCAACAGCGAAGTTCTTAGCCTCAGTTGCTTCCTCAAGCCACGACACGATAGTGTGCAGGGCAGTATCCACTGACCTTTCTTTACGATTCGCATGTTGCGCTCCTGATAGATGATCTCTCGGAATACGCCTTCTTAGATACCAGTTCAGCAGTCTCTCCAAAGTTTTTACCAAATAGGAGGAGGGGCTAATGGGCCTGAAATCCTTGGCCGTGGGGTTGGAGTCCCTGCCAGCCTTCGGAAGAATTTATCGCCCAAGTCAAGTGACGCTCATCCAGAAGGTCGGCAGAGGCCGTGTTGTCAGCATGCAACGCCCCGAGAGATACGTGTTACTAGGGAAGTGAGCATCAAGGAGCATCTGAAGTGTCTCTTCACTGCTCAGCGCCCACTTCCCATTTACATCCTTGAGATAATCCAGGGACACAGGGCTTTTTGCGAGGATGCTGCTGAATCTAGAGGACTCGTGGCAGCCCTCCACCTTTTCGCAGAAGTTCTTTCACGAGATCCTCTTAGCCCTTCTTAGCTCGGACTTGTATATCGAAGGTCCTCTTTTATATAGGACCCAATCATCAGATAACACACCCCTACGGGCCTTGTTAAATAAGCGTCTGCAGGACGCCCTAATCTCGGAGAGTTCCAAAGTCCACCATTGAGGCTTCCCTCTGCGACCCACCCATGCACCACATCGGCGGTGGCCGACGCATCCACCCCCGTTGCGCGTGGGAGGGTTTGCCGAAGCCTTCTGCGGTAACCTTCCTAGTCCGTGTTTCTGGGACTTCTGAAAGATTTTCTAGGCGGACCTTCTCCGGCTAGACTAAACCCGATATAACTATGATCAGAAAAGGAGTGGTCATCGAGATCCCTCCAGTTTGAAATCAGTGATGCAATCCCGTGAGAGGCTAGGGTGAGGTCGAGAACTTCCTCCCTACCTGCGGTCACAAAAGTTGGAGAATTTCCCCTATTGCAGATGCGAAGATTTTCTCTAACAATAAAATCAAAAAGCGACTCACCTCTAGTGTTGGTATCCGAGATCCGCCAGATCGAGTGTAGCGAGTTGGCGTCCGAACCGATGATGACACCGGCACCGTTCGGGGACGCTTCAGCTAAGGTCCTCCTTAGCAATGCGGGGCTATACGCGGAGATGAGCTCAGATACCCGACCAGCATGCTTACCACCGTAGCGTTCCACGATTTTTGCCGCTAATCGACGGTCCGTCTTCAGCTTCCTAACTAAAGCACCTTTGCTAATGCCACCTGTGGATCCCTTCATAAATCTAGCAGAATTTCCTCTGCTAGTGCTGGCGATTCCGCCGTGTATGAAGGCTCCACCCTTCCCTACCTTCTTTGCCGTCGGGTTTGCGCCGGCTTCCCCCATCTTGCCGCCTGAAGCGGAGACTCCTACCGGGGTCTTAGTACTGTTGCTGCTGCTACTTGCCGACGGTTTCGTCGCCCCGGGAGCAGCTGCCCCGCCTGAGACAGATCTGGGTGTCGACTTCGACGCCCCTTCACCTCCCTTCGTCACCTTCTCGTCAGTTTTCAAATTGTCCATGCTACAAGGGTCCCCACTCAGAGCCGCTATCCGTCCCCCGGAAAGGTAGTCGCCTTTTATGGTCCCAAGGTTATCTCAGTGATGAGGCCAAGGCGAGGGTTGACGTAAGCCCTTATGAGGCAGTACGTTCAGAGCCGACCAGCGTAAAGAAGGAGTCCTCTCAACTTACACCTGCCACGCCAACTTAACGACGTCAGGGGGGAACGTACTCTGAGGCCTGCCAGGGTTTTAACGGGACGGAGGCAGTTTCGACATTAGCCCGACAGCCATTTCTGATGGGTGTCACCCCATCATACTCATTTGCAAGAATGTCGCCACCACCAGCCCAGGGGTCTAACAGATCCAAATAAGTATTCCTACTCTAAAGCCAGTTCGATGTCAAAAAAGTCGTCTAGGGAGTTATAAGGCCGTGAAGGCCGTGAAGGCCACAGGCCATTTAGCGTTACCCAGGATGCACCAGCGTGGAGAAGACCTTCACTACATCCCGACTGTTGCGTTAGAAATTGCTATCTTTACCGATTGTCCAGTGAGAATGTCATGACATTTCGTTGATTGGAAGTGAAGTGTTTGTGTTATCGGCGAAAATGAGCTTCGAACAAAGAGCCAACATTAAATTTTGTTCTAAAATTGGAATTAACTTGTATCAAAACGTTTCAATTGATGAAACAAGTTTATTGCGATGATTGCCTATCCCGTAGAAGTGTGCACGAATGGTTTCTACGTTTTCGAAGTGGTCGTGAGGACATAAATGACGATCAACATGTAGGCCAATCAAAATCCGTGATCAGCGGAAATTCCATCGAAACTGTGGGTGAATTCATCAAAAATCAGCCGAAATCATCATTGAAATTCATGGAAATGGAATTGAATATCTCCAAAACATCGATTTATAGCATTTTGACCGAACATTTGGGCTTACGAAAGGTGTGTGCACGGTTTATTCCGCACAAATTGACTGACAACCAAAAATTGCTCAGATCGATCGACGCTTGTGACCGATTATTTGACCAAAAATCACATTTTAACTATTGACCAATAATAACAAAAGTAAAATACATATCTTCCATTTTCACAACAAGATGCACAGTTAGATATTTAAATCATACCGAGCACTGTCAAGAGCATTTGACATCTTAACAATTTATAAAAAAAGAGCTTTTTATTTCAGACACAGAATACGAAATGCTTGATAAATTTCAAATTTTGACAAATTAGAAATATGTTTGTATGTGCACAGAATAGGGGTGATTGCATATACAAGCGATTCCCTGGTTAAAAGCAAAAATTTAAACATGAGTATGGAAATGCCGACGGCAAAACGAAATTCTTTACATTCGTTGGGAGTATCATCATGGACATGCATATTAGGGTGTCCGTTATTTACCAAATTGATTATTTTTGACGAGACGCCCCCTAAACTTTTAGTTTTCCATCTAAAAAAAAATATCAGACCATAAAAAGCCCTCAATTTTCATAATAAACCTTGCCCCAAACACGATACATTTCCCATTGAAATTACATCGGATTTTGCAACTTTTTACGAATATTTTTTTTCTCTGGAACTTTCTCGTTTGTAGGAAAAAAAAGTCATATTCTTGTACGGAATTGAATGCTCTACAAAATAAGTCCGGACAATTTTTCGATATACTCACTCCTTTAAAAGTTATTCAAGGTTAAAGTTAACTTCTGATTAATTTCTGGAATTTTCAAACTTTTACGGCAAATTGAATTTTTTTTGTAAAATTCAATTGTTTATTCCAAAAAATATAATTTTTTGTTGGTCATAAATCCGGCTCTACTCTGATTCTTATCTAGAACAGAATGAAAAAAAAAATGATTTTCGAAATTTCATAAAACTCGGTTAAGGGGTTACATGGCTTTACAGGTTTCAAAAAATCGAATCCGTTTTATTGTCTTGTCTTATTAAGTTCTACAAGATAAGATAAAAAATAAGAAAAATTTGCAAATCAAATCAAATTTAAACCATTTGAGTACATCAGATTTCCTTTATTAAACATTCCTTAGTTACATTTGAATATTTTTTTGATGTGCCAAGCTAAAACGCATCACCTGATAATTGTGCCTCTAGTTGTTTTTGTATACTGCACAATGTTCTGACCCAAACAAGAAATGCCGAAACGAAAATGAGTCACCTGATCATGGTGATGCCAGATAGGGCAGCGTGTACCTGGATAATGCTGATGCCAAATTGCACAGTATAACTCATATAAATTAAATGAACTTATTATTAATCGCTAACAACATGTGATTAATTACTCTTCATGTTTCAGACTTTTTCTGCCGTAACATCAGAGAAATTAAATTTTTTAGAATAAATAATTGAATTTTACAAAAAAAATTCAATTTGCCGTTAAAGTTTGAAAATTCCAGAAATTAATCAGAAGTTAACTTTAACCTTGAATAACTTTTAAAGGAGTGAGTACATCGAAAAATTGACCAGACTTTTTTTGTAGAGCATTCAATTCCGTACAAGAATATGACTTTTTTATTCCTACAAACGAGAAAGTTCCAGAGAAAAAAAAATATTCGTAAAAAGTTGCAAAATCCCATGTAATTTCAATGGGAAATGTATCGTGTTTGGGGCAAGGTTTATTATGAAAATTAAGAGCTTTTTATGGTCTGATATTTTTTTTAGATGGAAAACTAAAAGTTTAGGGGGCGTCTCGTCAAAAATAATCAATTTGGTAAATAACGGACACCCTAATGCATATATCTATACTAATATTATAAAGAGGAAAGATTTGTACCTATTTTTGTATGTTTGTAATGAATTTAAATTCTTTCACCTATAGAATGCTACATTCTTCCAATTTGACATAGGCTACATTTCATTTTGAAAAAAATTAGGAATCCTTGGTAAAATTTGAACAAGGTAACCGAAGGTGTAGAAAAATGAGTCTTAAAATGTCTTTTGTCGAATGCGCTGCCGAAACTATTAGCGATAGAACAAAATAATGTACAACAATATTGAAGAACATCATAATGTCTACAAAAAACTCCGCGGTAACATATGTCGAACTATTGTAGTTATATCACTACAACAACTTTTTTCATTTTAGACATTAATGAAAATGCTAACCAAATTCAAACCATGCTATTTATGTGTTTATATTAATGTGTATTTCAACTGAAAGAATACAGTACAGCCAGAGGAAACACCGCCAGCAACAAAATTAACATTGACGAGTTTTTTCTCAACTTTCGTCAGTGATCCGTTTACGAGAACGTTGCTCTATTCGGAAATACCCTGAAAGCATCGTCGAAGAAACAGTTGCGCAGAAAGCAAGGCCAACCAGTAGATTGAAATCCAGATGTGTTCTCAACTAATGCCTTAGGACCAATTTACACCATCCTATCGAAAAACGACGATTGCTTCTACCTTCGGTTGCTATTGATTAATGTACGCGGCTCAACTTTATTTGAGTCATTGCTTACTGTGAATGGTACGGTGTGTGCAAGTTTTGGAGAAGTAAGCCAGCAATTACAATTGCTGGAACACGTTAATCACTGGAATGAAAATGAAGTTCGCACAGTTTTCGCGATAATCATTTCGACATATCAGCCTTCAAATCCGCGTCAATTATGGGATACGAACAAAAAAGACATTGCTGAAGACATTTTACATGGCCTTCGCTAAAAATTGGAAATGGCAGAATTTCGGTTGGTACTTCCGGTGGTTCGATATCCATTCCATCTTCCCTTTATCAATTCACGAAAGATGAACTCATCACAAATGTTCGGACATTGGCCAAATTATCGTAACTACGATTCCTCAAGTGCACGCGCAATGTTAGCTGCCAAAAATACCGATGTTGTTGACTTAAACTGGAAGATTCAAAGTTAAATTCCGGGAGACTTGCGCTCATACAAATCGATCGATCGTCTTGACAATGAAGACGGCGCCGTGAATTATCCAGTGGTATTTCTAAATTCTTTGGACAGGCTTAGTATGCCACCACATCATTTGCGTCTCAAAGTAGGATCGGTCGTTATTATGTTTCGCAATCATCATGCCACGAAACTGAGTAATGGAACCCGACTGATTGTGACGCACCTATCGAATACAAGGGGCAGAATGCTTGATTCTATGAATTCCTTTGAGTTCTAACGATTTCCTATTTCAGTTCAAACGTATTTCGTTTCCAGTGAAAATTGCATGTGAGATGACAATCACCTAAAGATAGTCGCATAGTGTTAGGCATAAATTTGGAAATGTTATGTTTTTCACACGGCCGTGGCGTGCTCACGAGTTGGAAAACCATCTTTTCTGTACACCGGAACAGAAATCAAAAAATCAAGCTGTGTTACATTGAAAAAAAAAAACAAAAATTAAATGATAAATTTAACTTTCTTTTCATTTCAAAACACATAATTTCACGCAGGACAACGGCTGCGGGGTCAGCTAGTATACTATAATATATATTATATGTATATTTATTTCTTTTCATATTCTCTGGTTGATTATGTGAGAGAACTTCAAACAATGTTAACATTTCACAGCGTGAATTTCTTCGTTGTGAGGTTCAAGTTTTACAAATGTTCTGTGTTGAACCTGCACCTTCTCTATGTCTTTATGTTCTCTGATATACGTAGAATGTCGTCAACGTATGTTTGTGTTTGTAACACAGAAGTTGCTTCACAGAATTTGTTTCACACGTTTTTACCACTTCATGCAGCGTCCTGATCGCCAAATAGGGTGCGCAATTGATGTCAAAGGTTACTTGATTTCCGGAAGACTATACGTTGGAAATCTTGTACCAGAATTTGTTTATAAATTTTATCTACATCACCGTTGAAAACGTATTTAAATATGCGCCAATTTGATATTAGCAGCAAGTGATCTGGTTGTAATGTTGGGCCAGTGTGTAGTACGTCGTTAAGTGATTTGCCTGAGCTCGTACATTTTGAGGCATTGAAAACCACTCATACTTTTGTTGTGATTTTATCAGGGGTTATTATCCAGTGATGTGTAAAATAAAAAGATAAACATCTACCTTTAGATACTTTTTTATATGGTACAGCTTCTTCCATATGATTGAGGTCAAGATAGTCCATCATTTTACCATATGCTGATGAAATTTCTCAACCGTTTTTGGGATATAAAAATAGTAGTCGGGATGCGTGATTTCACTGAAATTAAAATTGAACCAATTGCCTGTACCGAACACTTAAACTTGGCGAAAATTGCGAACGAAAAGATTCGCTTGCGAATTCGATTGCGGCCTTAATACAATTAAATCCTAAAACTTAAGCTAACAGGATAAAATAGTTGGAATGTAAATATGTATGTATGTACAAAAAGAGCTGAGCATAGTTAATTTTTTTAACTTATAGTAAAATATTAAGGTATGTTTAATATTATTAGGGTAAGTATTTTTACGCAATAAAACAAAAACTTTATAATTCAAATATAATATTTAAAAATTGTATTTAATTCTAACGTAATGTTTTTTCGTTTTAGCTTTGAAATAAGTCGCTTGGCGCAACACCGGCGACCTTGACAAGATCAGGATCCTTCAACATCCATGGAAAGTAATGCGAGTTTATGAATGGGGCCCTTAATGGTGCCCGCCTTGGTTTCCACGTCTGCCATTCGTACCTTGCTTTCTTGTCCTTCTGCGGTTGCAACGACTCGTCCCAGCACCCACTGCTGTGGTGGTACGTTGTCTTCGTGAACGAGGACAAGATCGGCGGGCTGCAGATTGCGTTTGGGGTGCAGCCGTTTGTTGCGCTCCTGAAGGCTCGTTAGATATATTTTGAACCACTGTAGCCAAAACTGTTGCTTGAGATAGATAACAAGTTGCCATCTCTCGCAGCAGCGAATTAGGTCCGTTGGCACTTGTGCTGGTGGCAGTGCTAGCAGAGGACAACCGATTAAAAGTTGCGCTGGAGTTAGCGCTTCTCCGTCGTTGGGGTCCTGGCTCAACGGTGCTAGGGGACGTGAATTAAAAATGGCCTTCACTTCGACAAGTAGCGTTGAGAGCTCTTCCGTCATGAGTGGATCGTTGCCGAGTACGCAAACAGCCAGATACTTGGCGGACTTCACCGCCGCTTCCCATAATCCGCCGATGTCCGGCGCCCTGGGGGTATAAAGCCGAAGCTGAATCCTTCTTCGGCGGCGAATTCCATTAGTCCTGGGGCTAGTGCTAGAAAGGCCTCCTTCAGCTCACACAGCTTGCGGTCGGCGCCGACAAAGTTGGTTGCGTTGTCGCTGAATATTCTCTGTGGTATCCCTCGTCAACCCATAAACTTTTTGAGGGCGAAAATGAAAGAAGTAGTAGATAGGACCGTAGGATGGAGTCATGTGTAGAAGTTCACGCAAGTGAGGAAAGTTCTCTGGAGCTAAAGTGATAAGGCGAAACATCCCCTACATAGGGTTGTGCGAGGTTCTTCAACATATCGCTGATTTGCGCCCACGCCACGACGGAAGAGAAGGACGATGTGACCAAAGATGCTTTACGCCAGGGTGGACAAAGAAGGTTTCTTTGGCACTATGGTCGGTAAATACAGCCTCCACGACGAAACATCCCCAAATGGGTTGAGGCTGATTGACTTTGCCGGGGCCCGAAATATGGTTATCTGTAGTACTAGATTCTAGCACAAGAAGATACATCAAGCTACCTGGCTGTCTCTGGATCGAAAAGCCACTACCCAGATCGATCATGTTGTGATAGACGGAAGACACGTCTCCAGTGTTCTAGAAGTGCGTACGCTCCGAGTTCTTAACACCGACTCGGACCACTATCTTGTTGTGGCCAAGATTCGCACCCGCCTCTGTGCAGCAAAAACCGCACGTCAACAAACACAAGGAAGGTTCGACGTCGAAAAGCTGCAATCACAACAGACAGCCGAACGATTTACTACTCGGCTTGCACACCTGCTCTCTGAGAGCACTCGTCAACAACTCGGTATAAGGGAACTGTGGGACGGCATTTCAAATTCCTTACGTACAGCTGCAACCGAAACCATTGGTTTTCGCCAAGTGCAAAGAACAACTGGCACGACGAGGAGTGTCGTGTCGCAGCGGAAAGAAAACAGATTGCTTACCTCGCAACGTTACGATCGCCCACTACACGTGCGGGATGGGATAGATACCGTGAGTTGAAGAGGGAAGCGAGACGCAACTGCAGACAGAAAAAGAAAGAGGCCGAAATGCGTGAGTGCGAAGAGCTTTATAAGCTGGCCGACAGGGGTAATGCTCGAAAACTCTACGAAAAAATGCGGAGGCTTACAGAAGGTTTCAAAACCGGAGCATACCCTTGTAGAACCCCCAAAGCTGATCTAGTCACCGATGCCCAGAGCATACTTAAATTATGGAGGGAACACTTCTCCAGCCTGCTGAATGGCAGTGAACGCACAACGCCAGGAGAAGGCGAACCCAATTAACCAATCGACGACGATGGAGCAAACGTTCCATTACCCGACCTTGAAGAAGTTCGAATAGCAATTACCCGCCTGAAGAACAACAAAGCGGCGGGGGCCGATGCATTGCCGCCCGAGCTATTCAAACACGGCGGCGAAAAACTGATAGGGAGCATGCATCAGCTTCTTTGTAAAATATGGTGGGACGAAAGCATGCCCAACGATTGGAATTTAAGTGTGCTATGCCCAATCCATAAAAAAGAAGACCCCACAATCTGCGCCAGCTACCGTTGGATTAGCCTCCTCAACATCGCATATAAGGTTCTATAGAGCATATTGTATGAAAGATTATAGCCCACCGTCAACAAACTGATTAAACCTTATCAGTGTGGCTTTAGACCCGGAAAATCAACAACCGACCAGATATTCACCATGCGCCAAATCTTGGAAAAGACCCGTGAAAGGAGAATCGACACACACAATTCTTCGTCGATTTCAAAGCTGCTTTCGACAGCACGAAAAGAATCTGCCTTTATGCCGCGATGTCTAAATTTGGTATCCCCGCAAAACTAATACAGCTGTGTAAACTGACGTTGAGCAACACCAAAAGCTCCGTCAGGATCGGGAAGGACCTCTCCGAACCGTTCGATACCAAACGAGGTTTCAGACAAGGCGACTCCCTATCGTGCGACTTCTTCAACCTGCTTCTGGAGAAAATAATTCGAGCTGCAGAACTAAATAGAGAAGCTGCCATCTTCTATAAGAGTGTAAAGCTGCTGGCGTATGCCGATAATATTGATATCATCGGCCCAAACAACCGCGCCGTTAGTTCTGCTTTCTCCAGGCTGAACAAGGAAGCACAGAAAATGGGTCTGGTGGTGAACGAGGGCGAGACGAAATATCTCCTGTCATCAAACAAACAGTCGACGCACTCGCGACTTGGCTCTCACGTCGCTGTTAACTTTGAGGTTGTAGATAGTTTCGTATATTTGGGAACCAGTGTAAACACCACCAACAATGCCAGCCTGGAAATTCAACGCAATTGTGAAGTAAAGTCCCTTCTCGACGAACAAAAACCAACCTCTATAAGTCACTCATTATTCCCGTCCTGCTATATGGTGCAGAGGCTTGGACGATGACAACAACTGATGAGTCGACGTTGAGAGTTTTCGAGAGAAAAGTTCTGCGAAAGATTTATGGTCGTTTGCGCGTTGGCCGCGGCAAATATCGCATTCGATGGAACGACGAGCTGTACGAGATATACGATGACACTGACATAAATACAAATTGAAAGACAGCGGGTACGCTGACTAGGTCATGTTGTCCGGATGGACGAAAACACTCCAGCTCTGAAAGTATTCGACGCAATACTCGCCGGGGGAAGCAGAGGAAGACCTCCACTCCGTTGGAAAAACCAAGTGGAGAAGGACCTGGCTACGCTTGGAATATCAGATTGGCGCCACGTAGCGAAAAAAAGAAATGACTGGCGCGCTGTTGTAACTCGGCGATAATCGCGTAAGCGGTGTCTACGCCAATTAAGATCGCTCTGTTTGGTGGTTTTTCGATCCGGAGACTGCCAGGTGGCTTGATGAACTTTCCTATCTTGGAATCTAGTGCCACAGATAACCATATTTCGGGCCCTAGCGAAGTTTCATCGTGGAAGCTGAATTTACCGACCGTAGTGCCAAAGATACCTTCTTTGCCCACCCTGGCGTAAAAGTCGCCAAGCACGATTTTGATATCGTGGCGGGGGCAGCTCTCATAGGTGCGTTCCAAGCGCTCATAGAAGGCATCTTTGTTCACATCGTCCTTCTTTTTCGTCGTGGCGTGGGCGCAAATCAGCGATATGTTGAAGAACTTCGCTTTTATGTTGTTTCTGACTAGACGTTCATCCACCGGGTGGAATGATAGTGCTCGGCGACGGAGGCTCTCTCCCACCATGAATCCCACACCAAACTTGCACTCCCTTATATGGCCACTGTAGCCTCAGTCCTTATCCCGTCCATCGTATTTCTTGGAGGCTTCGTTTTCTGAGGAGAGCTGAAAGTGTTTATTAATTGGCCATAATGCAGGGTCTTCTAGAAGGAACTGTAGACCGCCAAACCAAATCGAACTATTCAATTCGTCCACGTTACAACTCCGAGACATTTGATTCACAAAATTTTGTTTTGTTGACACATGCCGCCAATGTGCTTTTTCAGTCACCTGTTGGATTTCAGACACTCTATTTGCGACGAATGTTTGTAGTGACGAAGGATGTGTTTTTATCCAATGTAAAACTATTTCAAGGTCTGTCAAAAATGAAATTTTTTCGAAATGTCGATTCAACATAGGCGCTACTCTTGACCATAATTTCGAAAGAAGATGTGCTGCCGAGAGCTCTAGACGCGGAAGAGATTTGGTCTTCATTTAATACCACGAGCAGATTGACATTGTATATACAGTGAAAGCTCTTCTCGCGGTCAGCTCTTATCGCCGGACATATCTCTTAAGTCGACAAATTTCTGGGTCCCAAAATTTTCGCCTTGTTTCAGGAAGGAATCATGCTCCCTTAAGCGGACACTCCCTTGGACGGACGCGGACACTTTTTTATTACGAAACCTCTCCCATGAGCGGATAACTCTCTCTTCAACTTCACCTTTTGTCTTGCTTTATCCAGTTTTTAAATCATTTGTCGGCAAACGCATGCAAACATAATTTAGAGTTTGTGTAGGTGAGTTGCTCTCTTCCCTCTCCCAAATTGTTATACAGTTTTCTCATAACTATGTACAAATTTATAAACAAGGAAAGAAGAAAGCATTTCCTCATACGTCATCAAACATTTTGCTTTTCACTTTCGTGGCTAGCAACATCCGTGCGTTAAGCTGTGATACCCCGTATTTTGTTCATAGACAAAAAATGTCGCAGCTACTGTGATTAACCGTTACTTTAGAAATGAGTTTTTTATGCTGCATTATTTTGGTAAACATTAGTTGAAAACGATCTCTTGTGTGTAACTATTAATCAGAATGGCATCGCGAAATGTGCTCTCCTTAAAAGAAAAAATGGAAATAATAAATACATAGGATACACAACATTTTCCAACAATTTTAAAATCATATACAGAAACTTCATTATAAAAGATATGCTATCAAATTTGGATACATCTGATGAGGAGGTAGCTGTGGAAGACTCGGATGTAATTAATAATTATCCTGAAGCATTCAAACAAATTTCTCGCTTGAAAACGTTTGCTAAAAGTGATGTTGTTGCATATCAACAACTAACATCTTTAGAGATTCATCTTGTGGAAAATGTGAAAAAATGGAAGGAAAGCAACCTAAAGCAATTAGCAATCCGTAAATTTTTCCAGGAACAAAACTAATTTTTAAATTTTGTATACTATATGTACTTATATCTAATACTAATTTCATTTAAGTTTATGACTTGTGAATCTGAATTTCTTATACATGAATTTTACTTTGGTAATAAAAAAGTATTACGAAATGTTTTGAAATGTATTTACATATTTATTTCCTTAGTGGAGGGAACATTCTACATATTTGGTTTTTTTTATTTTCCTTAAAACGCTCTATTGGGGGGATATCTCCCTTAGGCGGACAAAATCACTGCGACCGCTTAAGAGAGCTATGCAGCATCCGTACGCTCTTATAGAGGCGTCGGCGAAGCCAGGTATTTTGTAGATTGTACTCGACTCAACGTTTACGTAACGAGGAATGATAATAGATGAGAACTGCATTATGTTGGCTTTAAAATTCTGCCAGCTAGTGTCAAGGGGCAAAATCGCAAATTGACTCATCCCAATCTAGTTTTTGGATCCACAGCTCTTGCAACAATATTTTTGTTTTGGTAACTAGTGTGGCTAGTAATCCAAGAGGATCAAAAAGGCGAGCAGAAACTGACAATATATTTCTTTTAGAAGATCGCAGATATTTAAAATTCTTATTTAAAACAAATCGCAACAAATCCTCTTTTGGCAACCAATGGATTCCTAACGTTTTAGGGGAATTTTTGTTGCTTAATGACTTTTCAGTGCAATCACTGTCGAAAAATGTATGGTGTCTTGAAAACCATTTCGTTAAGGTGAACCAGTCAAGTTTTATTTTAATTACCTCACTTCTCAAAAGATCTAGAGTCTCAAAATTTTCGAAGCCTGTTACTAAATCATCAACATAAAAGTCTCTTATGATGGCCAATGAACCGAGTGGATATTGCATTGTATTGGCATCACTAATCATATGCAACACCGTCTCAAACTCTTCTTGGATGTTTAGAACTACCATCCAGAGTTCATTCAACGCTTTTTGAGTTGACGATCGACTCAAAGCATCAAAGGCAACACGTAATTTGGTTGTAGTGCTCTCGGGCCTTAAAACACATTGATGCGGAATGAAGTAGTGTGGCTCACTCGGGATTTTATTGTTCGTTGGGCTCATGTGACCCAATGCTCTATATTCATTCATTAAGTCCAGATACATTTTTTGAATTTCTAGATCTTTTAATGTCTTTCTCTGCAGGGCCTGAAACCACCGAACTGCGGTTTCAAAGGAGTGGCCGAGTAACTTATGGTTAGCTTTAAAATCCATTCTGACTTGAAGCCGTCCTGAAGGCAATACTTGAGTTGTATTTACGAAAAAATTTTCACACTCTTATTGGTCTTGTGTAAATTTATTGCCATTTGAGTCTGAAGGCATTTCTTCTATAGCCCATTAACATTAATACTATGGTCTGGATGATTTGCCTAAATGCATCGCATTACTCAGAATTCTGCCGAAAATTCATAATTATTTAAACGCGACTTTGGCCCCACTTTTGTATAGAATTGCCAATTCCTTTAACGCTTAATGTTATGTGCTGACGTCGAACCCGAATTCTGTGCCAAGTCCTCCGTCATAATCTGCCAACTTTTCTCGTGTACAGCTGTGCTTTCGTGCTCTCAGAAATTTCTTTAATTTATATAATATTTAAAACTTTGTGGTGAAATTATCTCAATTAAGTGATCCTATAAGATCCTACAAGATAAGTTTTTACTTTAATTGTGTGTTGGCTAATTTTAATTTATTCCGCCGAGTCATTTTCAATTTGTTTTTGTGCTACATTTTTAAATTGTGCAATTGTTAGTGTTAATTTATATTGCTTACTTAAATTTCTTTCTTGTTTTTATTCGTTTCCATCTTTGTCCACAGCTGTTTGCGAGTTTCTTACTTTTCGTGTGTTACAGTGCATCTCAAACTGCTCGCTACTTTGGTTGTTACCTTTGATAACCAACTATTTTTATTACATTTATTTTTTATAAATATTTTTGTCATTGCTCTTTTTACTTTTATTATTTAACATTTTTTATAATTTTATTTAATATTGTTTTTTATCATTATAACTTGCAATTTTCCGAACTGCTCTGTGAAAGGCCAGTCGCAACGCTTTGCTTCTTGCGGGCTTTTTGATGGGCTTGTCCATCTTAAATGTGCTGGACTGAAAGGTAGGATATTTGATTATATTCTTTATCAGAAGGGCTTGCGCTGGTCTTGCTTAAAATGCAGACACACAGAAATTTAACTATGTAAAGTTTTTAGGCAGGCACGCTATAATTTCAAGGAGATTGGTCGTGAGCTTGAAACCCTTACTGAAAAATTTAGGCATTAATGTGCAAGAAGAGAATCGAGAACCTTCATCTAAACATAAACGTCCGTCTGTTGAAGATACCACTGCATCTTCCTTAAAAAGAATGCCCCCACCCACCATCGACCTCATCAATCTTTCTTCCCCTTTTCTTCAAGGAGAGAAGGTTCCGTCTGCTCAGGACACAGAGAAAACTGTTACTGTACTGAACATGGTAAGCGAAAACTTTTCAAGATCCGCCAAATACCTGCAAGTCAGATAACAATAACTTAGTTGTAATACCGCGGAAAAAGACAATTTTTATCTCAAGACTTGCTGCGGAGTCGATCACATAAAAAGTTATATCTCGTCGAAATTAAAAACGGTCGATACAGATATCCGTAAATTTAATTTCAAATACAACACGGATATTTCGTCGTCTGGGGTCTTTGTGCGCGAATTCGAGCACAAACGTGATAAGCCCCCTGTAGTTGTCACTAAAATGCCAAGAAAACCCGTTGATACAAAAAACTGATTAACAATAATTCGCTGAGTATTTATTATCAAAATGTTAGATTAGCATTAATTGTAACTTTAAAATCAAACAATTATACTGATTCCATGATTGTTTTGGGAGATTTCAATTTACCGTGTGTATCATGGAAATCTATTGATGATTACATCATTCCAGTTAGTACTCGCCTATGTTTTAATGAGTTCTTAGATGAAATGTCGGAGTTGGGTCTTAACCAAATTAGTTTAATTTTGATATGTTCTTAGATCTGGTTTACGTTGATAACGCTTCAATGTTCTCTGTTGTCCGATGTGATCCTTTAGTTCAACCAGAGGACTCGTATCATCCTGCTTTGGAAATTAACATCGAAATCATAGCCAACTTTGCTCATAATAATACACAAGACCTTTGTTCTCGGTTCAACTTTGCGAAAGCTAATTTTAAGTAGATAGCCAGAGCTTTTAAAGTAAACCATTCAATTCTTTTAAATAAACTTGACCTTTTTGGTTTTCAACCAATATTTCTAAAATGGGTTGCTTCATATCTTAGTAATAGAATTCAACCAGTCATATTTACCGATACTTTTTCTGACATAATCAATATTCCTTCAGGCGTTCCTCAAGGTAGCCATCTTGGTCCAATTCTGTCCTTGTTATTTATTAATGACATATCATCTGTTGTTAAGTATTCAAGAGATTTATTATATGCTGACGAAGTAAAACTTTTTAAAACATATACTTCAAACAGCGAAAGATGCCAGCTGCAAACAAACTTAAACAACCTAGTTTCTTGGTGTGTTAGAAATGACATGCCATTGTGCTTTTCACGTAGATCTGTAGACCTTACGTCATATGCAATACAAAACTTTAGGTTGGAGCAAGTATGCAGTTTTATTGATCTGGGAGTAACTATGGACCCCAAACTCAATTTTAATCTTCACGCATCTTCAACGGTTCTTAAAGCTAAAGGCGCTCTTAGTTTTGTTAAACGTTGGTCTAAAGAATTTAGAGATCCGCTTACCACAAAAATTCTTTAAACATCTATGGTGAGACCTATATTGGAGTATGCTTCTGTGGTTTGGAACCCTAGTTACCAAGTCCATTCGGATAAGTTAGAGTCCGTTCAAAAACAATTTTTAGTTTTTGCCTTAAATCATTTGCATTGGGATTCCAGTTTAAATCTTCCCCCTTACACTAACCGTTTAAAACTTATAAATCTCCCGACACTCGTTAGTCGTAGGGAGATGCTTGGTATAATATTTCTTATAAAACTCATGAATGGGTCAGTCTGTAACCCATCTCTCTTATCTGATATTAATTTTAACGCTCCCGCTCGCTCTACCAGGCAGTTTAGACCCTTACTTTTAAAATTCTCCAGAACAAATTTTGAGTTAAACGAACCATTCCGCATTAAATATCATGATTTCAATTTTCATTCCAGCACATTTGATCTAACAGACTCACTCTTTACCATTAAAAAAATTATTTTATCTACTCTTAACAAGTAACATTTAAAAATAATAAAATTACTTTAATCTAATTCTTAATTTTGGCTGTTGAAATTTATGCATAATGGCACCGATTTCGCAATCTCGAACTTTTGCTGCACCGAAAACGCCTTGAAAGTGGGGCAGGCAGTCAAATACTGGTCCTTGGATTTGCACTACTGACAAAGAGACTGCCCCGGATTTTCTGCATCTAGCGCCGATTTGGTCCTGTTCAAATGTTTTTATTTAACGTGACTCGCACTGCTTGTTGGTATGGGCTTCGTCCTTAAACTCCTTCCGCTGATAGCTGCTGCTATCTTCGATTTAGGGTGGCTTCACAGTCCTTCCACAGTGGCAGCTTGTCATAATCCAGCTGTTCCTCCCATTTGAACCGGGTAGCATAGTCGACCTTTGTCATCACTATATAGTACGTTTGTTATTTACTTCTCATCGCCCAAAGATAGCAATGAGTCATAAACAGCAGACACTTCATTGATCATCGTTCGTAATGAAGGTGGTGGTAGCCGGCAGCTCAAAAAGTTTTGAAATTGTGTTGAAAAATATCAAACATTTGTTACCATTGACCTTTTTGAGACTTGCCAATGCTTTCGGATAATTTTCAATCAGACAATTAACCAAGTGGTTGAATTTTTCAATATCTGGGATACTCGGATCATTACACGGGTCAACACAAAATTCGACTATAACTTTAAAGCAGTAAATTTCCATTTTTTTAGTCGTAATTCTTCTTCTTCTTAATTGGCGTAGACACCGCTTACGCGATTATAGCCGAGTTAACAACAGCGCGCCAGTCGTTTCTTCTTTTCGCTACGTGGCGCCAATTGGATATTCCCAGCGAAGCCAGGTCCTTCTCCACTTGGTCCTTCCCACGGAGCGGAGGTCTTCCTCTTCCTCTGCTTCCCCCGGCGGGTATTGCGTTGAATACTTTCAGAGCTGGAGTGTTTTCATCCATCCGGACAACATGACCTAGCCAGCGTAGCCGCTGTCTTCTAATTCGCTGAACTATGTCAATGTCGTCGTATATCTCGTACAGCTCATCGTTCCATCGAATGCGATATTCGCCGTGGCCAATGCGCAAAGGACCATAAATCTTTCGCAGAATTTTTCTCTCGAAAACTCGTAACGTCGACTCATCGGTTGTTGTCATCGCCCAATAGGGTGGGTCGATTCCGGACTTTTTTCGATGCGGGATTTCTTATAGTGCGGAAAAGTTGCCTTAGTACTTCCTGATTCCAATGCAACTTTTTGTTTTGAGATCGGATTGCATCTTCAACCCCAACTCCGGCCTTGAAATTTCGGAAATTCGCCTAAAATCGTGAAATTGTCTACCTAGCGCCTGAAATACGCAACTCATGGCAAAATGTATAAAACAAAAGTTATTTGTCACGTCATTTGCTACCGACCGTATACATGATCATGGCCGTAGGACGAACCGTTCCCGAGATACGAGCGAAAAGGCGGCGCGCAACAGCGCAAGGTGAAAGTTGTTGCAGCTCTCAGCTAACCTGTATTGGTCACCCAGAACCCACCGCGTGGAGGTGGCTGCTCTTCGGGTTCCTCCCAAGCCCAACCCAACCAACCAACCATATGTCAGGCTTGTTTTAGTCTGAATCTGTGTCAAATTTATTGATAAAATCAGATTTTGTACTAAACTTTGGCACTTGTTGCCTAGATTTCAGTGTAGGGCGTATAAAACGATCACGAGATTGGGGGCCAATAACTTTAGAAGATGCCTCTGTCACCAGTTTGACGGTTCTCTCGACTGCTATGGTGTGAGCAGGGAATTCACTAAATTTTCATACCTCTGCAGTGTCTCCCGACAGCCCTTTTATGAGTTCTTCGTTAGAATCATTAAGTACTAAGGCAACTATTTCTCACTATTAGAAATCCCGAATCGAAAAAAGTCCGGAATCGACCCACCCTATCGCCCAAGCTTCTGCAGCTTTTGTTCGTCGAGAGAGTACTTTACTTTTCAATTGCCTACTCAGTACGAAGTAGCACCTGTTGGCAAGGGCAATCCTGCGTTTGATTTCCAGGCTGACATTGTTGGTGGTGTTAATACTGGTTCCTATATAGACGAAATTATTTACAACTTCAAAGCTATGACTTTCAACAGTGACGTGAGAGCCAAGTCGCGAGTGCGACGACTGTTCGTTTGATGACAGGAGATATTTCGTTTTGTCCTCGTTCACTGCCAGACCCATTTTCTGTGCTGCCTTGTCCAGCCTGGAGAAAGCAGAACTAACGGCGCGGGTGTTGAGGCCGCTGATATCAATATCATCGGCATACGCCAGCAGCTATACACTCTTACAGAAGATGGTACCTTCTCTATTTAGTTCTGCAACTCGAACTATTTTCTCCGGAAGCAGGTTAAAGAAGTCGCACGATAGGGAGTCGCCTTGTTTGAAACCTCATTTGGTATCGAACGGCTCGGAGAGGTCCTTCCCGATCCTGACGGAGCTTTTGGTGTTACTCAACGCCAGTTTACACAGCCGTATTAGTTTTGCGGGGATACCAAATTTAGACATCACGGCATAAAGGCAGCTTCTTTTCGTGCTGTCTAAAGCAGCTTTGAAATCGACGAAGAGGTGGTGTGTGTCGACTCTTCTTTCACGGGTATTTTCCAAGATTTGGCACCTGGTGAATATCTGGTCGGTTGTTGATTTTCTAGGTCTGAAGCCACACTGATAAGGTCTAATCAGTTTGTTGACGGTGGGCTTTAATCTTTCACACAATACGCTCGATAGAACCTTATATGCGATGTTGAGGAGGCTAATCCCACGGTAGTTGGCGCAGATTGTGGGGTCTCCTTTTTTATGGATTGGGCATAGCACACTTAAATTCCAATCGCTGGGCATGCTTTCGTCCGACCATATTTTACAAAGAAGCTGATGCATGCTCCTTATCAGTTCTTCGCCGCCGTGTTTGAATAGCTCGGCCGGCAATCCGTCGGCCCCTGCCGCTTTGTTGTTCTTCAGGCAGGCAGTTGCTATTCGAACTTCTTCATGGTCGGGCAATGGAACGTCTGCTCCATCGTCATCGATTGGGGAATCGGTTTCGCCTTCTCCTGGCGTTGTGCGTTCACTGCCATTCAGCAGGCTGGAGAAGTGTTCCCTCCATAACTTAAGTATGCTCTGGGCATCGATCACTTGATCACCTTTGGGGGTCCGGTCTTGAAACCATTACCCCTGTCGTCCAGCTTATAAAGCTCTTCGTACTCACGCATTTCGGCCTCTTTCTTTTTCTGTCTGCAGATGCGTCTCGCTTCCCTCTTCAACTCACGGTATCTATCCCATCCCGCACGTGTAGTGGGCGATCGTAACGTTGCGAGGTAAGCAATCTGTTTTCTTTCCGCTGCGACACGGCACCCCTCGTCGTACCAGTTGTTCTTTTGCACTTTCCGAAAACCAATGGTTTCAGTTGCAGCTGTACGTAAGGAGTTTGAAATGCCGTCCCACAGTTCCCTTATACCGAGTTGTTGACGAGTGCTCTCAGAGAGCAGGTGTGCAAGCCGAGTAGAAAATCGTTCGGCTGTCTGTTGTGATTGCAGCTTCTCGACGTCGAACCTTCCTTGTATTTGTTGGCGTGCGTTTTTTGCTGCACAGAGGCGGGCGCGAATCTTGGCTGCAATAAGATAGTGGTCCGAGTCGATGTTAGGACCTCGGAGCGCACGCACATCTAAAACACTGGAGACGTGTCTTCCGTCTATCACAACATGATCGATCTGGTTGGTAGCTTTTCGATCCGGAGACAGCCAGGTAGCTTGATGAATCTTCTCATGCTGGAATCTTGTACTACAGATAACCATATTTCAGGCTCCGGCGAAGTCAACCAGCCTCAACCCATTTGGGGAAGTTTCATCGTGGAGGCTGTATTTACCGACCGTAGTGCCAAAGATACCTTCTTTGCCCACCCTGGCGTTAAAGTCGCCAAGCACGATTTTGACATCGTGGTGGGGGCAGCTCTCATAAGTGCGCTCCAAGCGCTCATAGAAGGCATCTTTAGTCACCTCGTCCTTCTCTTCCGTCGGGGCGTGGGCGCAAATCAGCGATATGTTGAAGAACCTCGCTTTGATGCGGATTGTGGCTAGACGTTCATTCACCGGAGTGAATGATAGTACTCGGCGACGGAGTCTCTCTCCCACCAATCCAACACCAAACTTGCGCTCCTTTATATGGCCACTGTAGTAAATGTCACAAGGACCTACTCGTCTCTGTCCTTGTCCCGTCCATCGCATTTCTTGGATGGCGGTGATGTCAGCCTTTATTTTTGCTAGGACATCAACCAGCTGGGCAGCGGCACCTTCCCAATTAAGCGTCCGGACATTCCAGGTGCATGCCCTCAAATCGTAGTCCTTATTTCGTTTGCCATGGTCGTCATCAAAAGGGGGGGTCTCTCCTCCGAGGCTGTCGTTTAGTTTTCGTTGGTCTTGTTTTTTACGTGGCGGGTCCCAAACCCAGCGCACAACCCTATGTAGGGTTCCAATTAGCTGCCAGTTGTACTCGCAATACTTTACAGATTCGAGGAAGATTTTAACACTTTCATAATTTTCTTTAAGATATACTGAGTGAGCGATTGGAAGAGATATATTAACATCATCCACTGTTTTAAACGAGTGCCTAAAAGCTCTGCTTTACTTTTTGGCAAATTTAAGTTTCTAATCAAATCATTAAAATCTTCTGTAGTGACGAAGTCTGGTTGTTCTGGTGTCGGTAAGGAGTCGGAATTACTTTTATGGGAACTAAGAGATGAGCTACTTTTTTGCGATAATTTTTTCGGTGGCTCAGGTACAGGTCTTGTCAAATCGTGTGAAACGGGAGCAGAAGAAGATTCAAGGTCAGGATATTCGATAGGTTTTGCGTTTTTAGCTCTACGGCTTTTACTCGGATTCACAATGCAAAAGTAGCAGTCGTTAACGTGATCTTTTGGCTCTCGCCAGATTCTTGGTATTGCAAATATCATAAGCTTTTCCTCACCTCAATACCAACCGAACATATAGAAATAGAAATTAATATGTCTATTATATTTAATTCACCGTTTAATGAAAATTTCTTTATCTTCTAAACATCTTTTACAATAACTACAAGCAACATGTGTAGCCCATGTCTTGTTTGATTCCGAACAGGAATCAAGAAAAATAACTCAAAATGAGCAATAACACAATTGAAAAATTTTATTTAATTTTTAATTTAAATTTAACACGAAAAAATATTGTCCAATAATTAATCCAAGAGTTAAATTTGCGAAAAACTGACCGAATTAAAAATTTAAATTAGCGATTTACGAAAAGGTCGCACCTTAATGTAAACGAATTCACGATCCCAAAAACCCTTCTCATTCACTTCAATATATCCTCCTCAGTCCTAAGAGCAACCTAAGAGCTAAAATTTGTTAAAAAAAACTTGTTCATGCTTTGGATACGTTCATTTGAAGAAAAAGTTTGTTCCAGGACATAAAGGATAACAGGACTCCAAGTTAATGCATGTCCAGGTGCCTGGACACTTGTAACTAACTTAAATAAAACACATTATAGTAAAAGATCATTAATTATATATTTTTACTTGAAATTACATTAGAGAAACGATAAATTAAATTCCAATTAGATGTTTCTAAATTAAAAAATATAATAAATTAAGAGTGGAAATCCATGAAACAATGCCGATCATTGTTGATCCATAGAAATATGTCGCATGAAGCGCACTTAAAACGTGTTTTTTCATTGGACCCTTCTTTACGACAACGCATAAACTCGTTTTTGTCAGAAATAGCACAAATAGGTAAAGGTTGATTTCCCGTTACACGTGCGTCTTTCGGTGGCAGAGGTTTCATTGACCTTTTTGTTTTCTTTTGCAAGCGTTAATCTTCTTTCTCTGATGGATATTCTGTTCGTTACGGTACTGCATCAACAGTTAAACAATTAGCAATATACAATTTACATAAATTCGAGCATATCCAAGTTAACCTTAGTTAAGAAAACAATTAACATAAGATGAAGCTAACATAACGTAAATTGCTTTCAATGCTACGCACATTCCTGCTGGGGTCTTCATGCTGGAATGCTTATACGGTCATTTGCATATCATCACTCTTATCATTATTATAACCAATAAGAGCGCACAGCAACAGCATAACTCTTTGATGGGTGACATTCGGAAGGTGATGCGTAAAACACTGAAGTGTTGCGGTACCTTCAGAAGTTGTAATTGCAATGATAAAGCTGCTCACAGCAAGAACATCTGAAGAATAAGATCTCATAGCAACAACGATATTTTACCTTTGGTAAAGAGAGCTACAAGTAAGTTGTTGCTGCACCAATAAGGAAAAGCAGTGGAATATATGCTTGGGCTTTAGCTTAGTTAGGGCAGATGGAATGTAAACGTGAAACTATTAGCATCAGTAATAAAACTTTCTTAATACAACAAAAACATTTTTAACTTCCATAATACTTTTTTTGTTTTCACCGCAAGCATATTTATCTTTTTTGTACATCACCCATGAGTTGCATGCCGCAATATCGACAAAATGCCAAAATTTGGTGCGAATAGAAATTCTGTAGAACGAGTATGATATATACTTATCTGTCCGCTAAGTCTACTCCTCCTATGCATTGATTGTAGCGAGTAATCGCATTTGGACAATCAACAGTAATATATATTTTACGCACTTTATCCCATCGCCTAGCGGATTGGAGAGGAAGCCGATGTAGAGGCTATTAATACGGAGCGGCTATCTATCCACTTGACTACACAGATTTTGTCATCCTCTCTAACAAATTCTTCGTAGCTTCCTCTTCCTTTTTTAGTAATGTTTTGTCGCTTGAGAGCTTTGAGGCAAGTTCCTTAGGCGCTCTGTTCAGTTGAATCGTACCTGTTGCAAATACCCCTTTATCTAACAAATGCTCCAGGGTATTTATGGATGTAAAGTCAATAAAAGGTCAATAAAAACCTCACTACATTCAATAAGTTCTGCAGCTGGTTTCTGTACAACAGTACCACCAATTCCCAAGTGCTTATTTGGCTTTCTATCGGGTCATGTGTTTGCTCCTTGGTATATAAAAAAGTCCAATTTTAAACCATCAGGGGCTAAAACAAAGTTTTTAAATCCTACTGGATTCGGTTTCCTTTTTACATACTGTTTCAAGCTCATTTTCCCTGGAAAAGTAATCATTTTCTAGTCGATGCTGCATTTTTTTTTGGCTTAGGAATCAATTTACATCTTTTCAATAAAACGTTAAGTAGTAGTTGCACTCTCCAAAGCTTATATTTTCTTCCTCGTCGGTAACAGACAAATTGTCAAAAAATGCATGCTATTTCTCAATTTAAAAAGTCTATTCCTGGGGATTTGTGTAATAGCTGGAACTTTTATTTGAGGGTGGTAAAACATGCGTATTCTGGGAAGTTTCATGCACCCGGCAACAATATGAGCGCCTACAAACTTTTTGTATTCAGAAGGAGTTGAGTTTAAACTGTGGTTGTTTTGAAGAGCGTACATATTGCTCTTTTCTGAAACCAAGCTCCAAAAGTTATCGTCGAAATACTCACTAAAATAATTGAAAGGTATCCACATCTGTCTATCTTCAACGTCCCATTCATTATCATTTAAGCATTGACGAGAATTAACAAGATTTTTTGAAACCCATTTTAAACGTCTGGCTTGTGCTTGTGGTAGAACTTCGGATATGACAGATTCCTCTTCCTCTAAAATTTCTGTCGGTGTTTGTTCTTCTAAGGCGTTATCATATTCTCCTTCCAAGTCCTCCTCATCATCGGACATATCTTCAATATCGCTCTTCACGAGCAGGTCTAAAATTTGCTGCTCTGAAATTTTACTTGTCATTGTACTAACACGTTACAAATGTCCAGCGAGCGAAACGTTTGAAAAAATGTCACGATACACTGTATTATAATAAACTTTTTGTCAAAATTTGTACACCAATTTCTTAATTAGATTGTAACAACATAACTAAACATACCTTCGAGTTTTTACGATTCACTGCTTTTAAATTTTAAATATATTTGCACCTGCACTTTAAAAAACTTTTTTTCACTCAGCTAACCACACTTATTGTGCTTTATTTCACAGTATTGCCAGAGTAAAATAAAAAAAAATCTTTCTTTTTAGTACAAATGATAATTACAGCTATCTTTGAAAAATGTCCGGCGGGCTGGACAAAAGGAGCGAGGTGGATATATAAAATGTGTATGTATATAATATATGTATAATGATATAATATATATAAATAAGAGTTTACTGTGAAAATGGAGAGCCGAAAACTGAAAGTGTGCGTTTGAAATTTTAGTATTATTGTTTTTTGTTTGCACCACTTTCAATGATTCGCACTCGTTACCTGGTGCGTCGGCTGTTTGCAGGCGTTTACGTCCCTTTAGCACAGGATGCAGCGGCAGCTTATTATCACGACGACTTAAATAGCAGCGTATTGACGGCAGCAATGTTATAGCAGCAGCGGCTTGGCACCAGCAGTGGAATGATGGCAGCAACCTGGCGATGACAGCAGCGGCTGAATATAAACAGCGATGGCAGCAACGGAGTGATGACAACAGCAGATTGACGGCAGCAGCGACGAGATTGCAGCAACGGCTTAATACCAACAGCGACGGGAAGGCAGCAGCGATGTGATGATAGGAATGGATTGATGACAGCGGTGGAAACGGTTTTGGTTTTTACTGGCTTTGGCTTTTACCGGTATTAAAGTTTTACCGGTTTTTTCAACCGGCTCTTCCAAACTGTTTTTTAACTTTTTTGTCGTACGGCAATTATTTTCAATGTACATATGTATATATGTATATATATATATATATATATATATATATACATATGTATATTAGGGTGTGTCATTCTGAGGCAACCTTTTTTTTCAACTGAAAAACAAGCTAAAAACTTCCGAAAATGTGAAAGAGAAAGTCACTCAAAAGATGAGCTCTTAATATTAATATTAAGAGGTACCTATTTAAAATTTTCTGTTTTCCATATAAATTAGATGGAAATAAACTCATTTTTTTCCATCTAAATTAAAATTTTCTGTTTTCCGTATAAATTACATGGAAAAAAATGAGTTTATTTCCATCTAATTTATATGGAAAACAGAAAATTTTAAATAAGCACCTCTTAATATAATATTAATATTAAGAGCTCATCTTTTGAGTGACTTTCCTTTTCACATTTTCGAAAGTTTTAGCCTGTTTTTCAGTTGAAAAAAAATGGTTGCCTCAGAATGACACACCCTAATGTATATATCTTATTTATGTATTTGTCCGCCAGCCCAAGTCCACAATTTACAAGTACATATATATATGTCTTATATACATATGTATATGTATGTCATCTAGCCCAAACCTACAATATTTAACGCTTGTCTTTTTATTTGCGCCCACCTCTGTACCTCATAAATAAGTAACTTTGCGCACTTGTATGTACGTATCATTCTTCTTTTTCTTAATTGGCGTAGATACCGCTTACGCGATTATAGCCGAGTTAACAACAGCGCGCCAGTCGTTTCTCCTTCTCGCTACGTGGCGCCAATTGGATATTCCAAGCGTAGCCAGGTCCTTCTCCACTTGGTCCTTCCAACGGAGTGGAGGTCTTCCTCTTCCTCTGCTTCCCCGGCGGGTACAGCGTCGAATACTTTCAGAGCTGGAGTGTTTTCGTCCATTCGACAACATGACCTAGCCAGCGTAGCCGCTGTCTTTAATTCGCTGAACTATGTCAATGTCGTCGTATATCTCGTACAGCTCATCGTTCCATCGAATGCGATATTCGCCGTGGCTAACGCGCAAAGGACCATAAATCTTTCGCAGAACTTTTCTCTCGAAAACTCGCAACGTCGACTCATCAGTTGTTGACATCGTCCAAGCCTCTGCACCATATAGCAGGACGGGAATTATGAGCGACTTATAGAGTTTAGCTTTTGTTCGTCGAGAGAGGACTTTGCTTCTCAATTGCCTACTCAGTCCGAAGTAGCACCTGTTGGCAAGAGTTATCCTGCGTTGGATTTCTAGGCTGACATTGTTGGTGGTGTTTATACTGGTTCCTAAATAGACGAAATTATCTACAACTTCAAAGTTATGACTGTCAACAGTGACGTGAGTGCCAAGTCGCGAGTGCGACGACTGTTTGTTTGATGACAGGAGATATTTCGTCTTGCCCTCGTTCATTGCCAGACCCATTTGTTTTGCTTCCTTGTCTAGTCTGGAGAAAGCAGAACTAACGGCGCGGGTGTTAAGGCCGATGATATCAATATCATCAGCATACGCCAGCAGCTGTACACTCTTATAAAAGATGGTACCTTCTCTACTAAGTTCTGCAGCTCGAACTATTTTCTCCAGAAGCAGGTTGAAAAGTCACACGATAGGAATCGCCTTGTCTGAAACCTCGTTTGGTATCGAACGGCTCGGAGAGGTCCTTCCCGATTCTGACGGAGCTCTTCGTGTTGCTCAACGTCAGTTTACACAGCCGTATTAGTTTTGCGGGGATACCAAATTCAGACATCGCGGCATAGAGGCAGTTCCTTTTCGTGCTGTCGAAAGCAGCTTTGAAATCGACGAAGAGGTGGTGTGTGTCGATTCTCCTTTCACGGGTCTTTTCCAAGATTTGGCGCATGGTGAATATCTGGTCGGTTGTTGATTTTCCAGGTCTGAAGCCACACTGGTAAGGTCCAATCAGTTTGTTGACGGTGGGCTTTAATCTTTCACACAATACGATCGATAGAACCTGATATGCGATATTGAGGAGGCTAATCCCACGGTAGTTGGCGCAGATTGTGGGGTCTCCTTTTTTTATGGATTGGGCATAGCACACTTAAATTCCAATCGTTAGGCATGCTTTCGTCCGACCATATTTTACAAAGAAGCTGATGCATGCTCCTTATCAGTTCTTCGCCGCCGTGTTTGAATAGCTCGGCCGGTAATCCATCGGCCCCCGCCGCTTTGTTGTTCTTCAGGCGGGTAATTGCTATTCGAACTTCTTCATGGTCGGGCAATGGGACGTCTGCTCCATCGTCGTCGATTGGGGAATCGGGTTCGCCTTCTCTTGGCGTTGTGCATTCTCTGCCATTCAGCAGGCTGGAGAAGTGTTCCCTCCATAATTTAAGTATGCTCTGGGCATCGGTGACTAGATCACCTTTGGGGGTTCTACAAGAGTATGCTCCGGTCTTGAAACCTTCTGTAAGCCGCCGCATTTTTTCGTAGAATTTTCGAGCATTACCCCTGTCGGCCAGCTTATCAAGCTCTTCATACTCACGCATTTCGGCCTCTTTCTTTTTCTGTCTGCAGATGCGTCTCGCTTCCTTCTTCAATTCTCGGTATCTATCCATCCCGCACGTGTAGTGGTCGATCGTAACGTTGCGAGGTAGGCAGCCTGTTTTCTCTCCGCTGCGGCGCGGCACTCCTCGTCGTACCAGTTGTTTTTTTGCACTTTCCGAAAACCAAGGGTTTCGGATGCAGCTATACGTAAGGAGTTTGAAATGCCGTCCCACGGTTCCCTTATACCGAGTTGTTGATGAGTGCTCTCAGAGCAGGAGTGCAAGCCGAGTAGAAAATCGTTCGGCAGTCTGTTGTGATTGCAGCTTTTCGACGTCGAACCTTCCTTGTGTTTGTTGGCGTGCGTTTTTTGCTGCACAGAGGCGGGTGCGAATCTTGGCTGCAACAAGATAGTGGTCCGAGTCGATGTTAGGACCTCGGAGCGCACGCACATCTAAAACACTGGAGACGTGTCTTCCGTCTATCACAACATGATCGATCTGGTTGGTAGTTTTTCGATCCGGAGACAGCCAGGTAGCTTGATGAATTTTTTTGTGCTGGAATCTAGTACTACAGATAACCATATTTCGGGCCCCGGCGAAGTCGATCCGCCTCAACCCATTTGGGGATGTTTCCTCGTGGAGGCTGAATTTACCGACCGTAGTGCCAAAGATACCTTCTTTGCCCACCCTGGCGTTAAAGTCGCCAAGCACGAATTTTGACATCGTGGCGGGGGCATCTCTCGCATAAGTGCGTTCCAAGCACTCGCAAAAGGCATCTTTGGTCACATCGTCCTTCTCATCCGTCGGAGCGTGGGCGCAGATCAGCGATATGTTGAAGAACATCGCTTTGATGCGGATTGTGGCTAGACGTTCATTCACCGGAGTGAATGATAGTACTCGGCGACGGAGTCTCTCTCCCACCACGAATCCCACACCAAACTTGCGCTCCTTTACATGGTCACTGTAGTAAATGTCACGAGGACCTACTCGTCTCTGTCCTTGTCCCGTCCATTGCATTTCTTGGACGGCGGTGATGTCAGCCTTTATTTTTGCAAGGACGTCAACCAGCTGGGCAGCGGCACCTTCCCAATTAAGGGACCGGACATTCCAGGTGCATGCCCTGATATCGTTATCCTTATTTCGTTTGCCATGGTCGTCATCAAAAGAGGGTTTCTCATCCGAGGCTGTTTGTCGCTTTTCATTGGGATAGGCTTTTTACGTGGCGGGTCCCAAACCCAGCGCACAACCCTATGCAGGGGATGTTTCGCCTTCTCACTTTAGCTCACCTTCGAACGGATGTTCTTACGCTACCCAGAGGATACTTGGTCAAAGACCGGAAGTCGTGAGCTGCTTGAGTCATATGTAAAAGAATCGTTTCTGGCCACTCCCAAGTGAATGGCGATCAGAGAACTTTCCTCACTTGCGTGAACTTCTACACATGACCCCATCCTCGTATCATTACATTTATTTTATTTCGTTATTTGTTGGGGGCTATCCATAAATTACGTCACACCTTGAAGGGGAAGAAGGTATCATTTAGAAGTGACATTTTGTGACAAGGGGCAGGGGGGGTCAAAAGCTTTGTGACATCACATTTCAAAATTTGTGATGAACAAACGTGAAATTTATAGGTAAACAGTAAAAAATCAAACATTTATTAACACAATCTTTGTGAAAATTCTTAAGCGTTTTTGATAAGCGATAATATAACTTAGGAAATGCGCGAATAAAATAAAGAAACCTAATTGCCTGTCGAAAGAAAATTACGATAAAAAATG
>NW_024395824.1:7113902-7119914 GCF_016617805.1 Bactrocera tryoni
AAGACTATTACCTTGACTGTTCCACCAGTTCTTTGTTCAGTTTCTAACGAAGAACTCATAAAAGGGCTGTCGGGAGACACTGCAGAGGTATGGAAATTTAGTGAATTCCCCTTTCACACCGTGGCAGTTGAGAGAACCGTCAAACTGGTGACAGAGGCATCTTCTAAAGTTATTGGCCCCCAATCTCGTGATCGTTTTATACGCTCTACACTGAAATCTAGGCAAAAAGTGCCAAAGTTTAGTACAAAATCTGATTTTATCAATAAATTTGACACAGATTCAGACTAAAACAAGCCTGACATATGGTTAGTTGGTTGGGTAGGGCTTGGGAGGAACCCGAAGAGCAGCCACCTCCACGCGGTGGGTTCTGCGTGACCAATACGGGTTAGTTGAGAGCTGCAACAATTTTCACCTTGCGCTGTGGCGCGCCGCATTTTCGCTCGTATCTCGGGAACGGTTCGTTCTATGGCCATGATCACATATACCATTCCGGTAGCAAATGACGTGACAAATAACTTTTGTTTTATACGTGTGCGTATTTCAGGCGCTAGGTAGACAATTTCACGATTTTAGGCGAATTTCCGAAATTTCAAGGCCGGAGTTGGGGTTGAAGATGCAATCCGATCTCAAAACAAAAAGTTGCATTGGAATCGGGAAGTACTAAGGCAACTTTTCCGCACTATTAGAAATCCCGAATCGAAAAAATCCGGAATCGACCCATTCTAGTGAACATGAGTCCACTACTAATCTCTAAAAAGCTGTAAATAAAGTCATACAATGGACAAAGAAATGGCAGATAAAGCTGAATGAAGCTAAGTCTGTGCTCATTGTTTTCACATACAACAAGATACTGTACTTACCAATTTTCATAGACGGTGCACGAATACCGTACTTTTATTCCGCTAAATACTTAGGAATGACGCTTGGTACTAAGCTATGGTGGAAAGTTCACGTAAAAAACAAAAACAAACGTAAGGAGCTGGAAATGCGACTCAAAAATTACAATTGGTTAATCGGTAACAAATCAGTGTTATTCATCGAAAATAAGTTACTTATCTATAAACAAATACTCCGACCGATATGGAGCTATGGTGCACAACCCTGGGAATGTACTAACGCAAACAATAAAAAGTCATCCAACAATTCCAAAACAAAGTACCTACTAAGACTAATTGTCAAATCGCCTTGGTATTGTAGATGGCTGATATAGAGCGTGATCTAGGCGTAAACTCGGTTAACGCAGAAATATTAAAAATTCCAACAGCACATAGTGCAAGATTGCTACAGCATTGTAACGAAGAAGTAGCTATATTAACTTCTAGAGATGGTCCACCAAGATGACTCAAACGCCTCAAACCCAGCGATCTTTTAAATTAGCCAATACTCTCATAGTAGTTTTGTGATTTTGTAATTATATGTTTAAGTCATATCCAAGTTGCTTGTTAGTCCTTTCTTTTTTTTTGATCTAGTTGCAATGTATAAACAAAATAAAAATTAAAAAAAAAAATAAAATAAAACAACAGAACATTTGACTGAATTCTTATACTACTGATTAATGAAAATTTTTTCCTTTCTCATCGAAAATTCAATGCATTTGACATTATATATTGTTATGATGACAATACTAATAATAATAAACCTTGGATAGTTCGTTCTCATTTGCTGCTTTGCTAATAAATAGTATATAAATATTTAAACATTTATGTATAATGTTTAAGGTATTATCGATAAAATTATACAAATAAGCGATTACGTTAAATAAACATATTTGTTTCCATCCCAAATTTCCGGACAATAAAAATATAATTTTAGAATATCGTTAATAACAAAAGCAAAATTTTTGAAAATTCCTCCTTCTCACGCAGAACACAACAGTCAAACATACCAGTAATATTTACATCAAAACGTTCGACATCAATATCACATGTAAAATTTGCTTTGACTTGGAGTTTTCAGCTTCGGCTCACCTTCTCCTGACTGTTTCCGGGTCGTAAGCATAGATCCAAGACCCACCACCAGTAATAATACACTTTGTTTCATTGCTATAAAGACATTATATTTCTATGAAATACTGGAAAAAATGTGTTCCCCTTTTACAAATTAATGATGTTATTTTAAAACTCTATAGCAACTCAAACAATTCTATAAAAATTATTTTTTTTCTAACGGTACTTGTTTAATTAGTAAGATTGAACGTCAAAACTCAAATAAGATTCTTTAAGGTCTTACCACTGGTGGGGGAAAATAAAGTTGTTTCTTAAGCTGAGAAATATTTCATTTTAATTTTTTTTTTGAGTATTTCAAGCCTTTATATACAATTTTGTGAATCTTACGTATCTAATTAAATATTAGGTTTGAAAATATCTCCCTTCCGCCTTTTCGTCTTTTGAAACAGGGTATATTAAGTTTGTCACGAAGTTTGTAACACCCAAAAGGAAGCGTCGGAGACCCCATAAAGTATATATAAATGATCAGTATGTTGAGCTGAGTCGATTTAGCCATGTCCGTCTGTCCGTCCGTCCGTCTGTATATATATGAACTAGTCCCTCAGTTTTTAAGATATCGTTTTGAAATAACGTTTACATTTTCTCTTCAAGAAGCTGCTCATTTGTCGGAACGGCCGATATCGGACCACTATAGCATATAGCTGCCACACAAACTGAACGATTCCGATTCGTTCAAGTTCTTGTATGGAAATCTTTTGCATTTGCATTATTTTCTAAAGCAACAAGGTAATCTCCGAAGAAATTGTTCAGATCGGTTAACTATAGCATTTAGCTGCCATACAAACTGAATGATCGGAATCAAATGCTTGCTTTATGAGTTATTATTTACACAAATAATGTAATATCGAAAGAAATTGTTTAGATGGGTTCACTGTAGCATATAGCTGCCATACAAAGCCAACGATCGGAGTCAAGAGCTGGTATGGAAAACTTTCGCATTTGACGTGGTATCTTCACGAAATTTGACATGGATTACTGCTTAAGGTAATAACATAATCTCCGAAAAAATTTTTCGGATCGGATTACTATAGCATATAGCTTCCATACAAACTGAACACACAGTTACTAAAAGAAATACACCTGTGAAGGGTATATTAGCTTCGGTTAGTTAACGTTTTTTCTTGTTATATATTCCAACCTAATATATGTGTATGTGTGTGTGTTAAATGTTATATTTGTATCATATTATTTATGCTGCATGGTGTGGGGTTGTTTTCAAGTGCACATGTGCATGTGTATTTAATTGCCCAAATGTATATCTTAGGTCAAAATGTTATCATATGTATACATCTTGACCTAAGTAAAAATGTGTGTATTGTTACTTTTTTTTGTTTTGTCTTCATGTGAACGTATGTTTCATTTCAATCTGTCCATTCATTTTTTGTTTACAAGCCATTTATTGATGGAAAAAATTTGATATCGTGCAGTGATAAAATTCTTATTTCTGGAAGGTGTAGCACCAAAAGAAATCCATGAACGAATGTTAAAAGTGTATAATGACCTACAATGTGGAATGTGGAAGTGGATTTTGTTCGCATATTCATCTCTATGGATGAGACTTGGGTCTATCACCATGATTGTGAATCAAAACAAGAGGCTAAGGACTGAAGGTAAAAATTCGTAAAAAAGAGACACGGTTTGCAGAAGACAAAAATCCTTTTTTTAGGACAATGCACGGTGTCACAAGAGCATTTTGACAGTGGCTAAAATTCATGAATTAAAGTTCGAATTGTTGAAGCATTCACCGTATTCACCAGATTTGGTCCCCAGCGACTTCCATTTGTTTCCAGAACTCAAAAAATGTATGCATGGCAATCGTTTTCCATTAAATGAAGAGGTCATAACGGCTGTATTTTGCAGACCTTCCGGACTTCCGGGATGGGATCAACAGATGGGAAAATCGTTGGAGCAAGTGTATTTTAAATCATAAAATTGTTTTTTTTCTTATCAAACGCCAAAATTTATTGAACAACCTGGTATATATTAGGTTTGTTTTGATGTTTATGTTTCCATGTGTTTTTACATATTTATTATCTTATCTTATTTAATATTCTTAAAATGTACAATATATAAAAAAAGAACTAAATATATTGCTGCACTCCGCCCTTTGGTAGCAACGAACATGTTCAATTTTAAACAGTACAATTGTGCCTAGTAAACGAAAGGGACTGAAAAAGATGTTTCGTTGCTATGAAGATAGCCTTTCCACCACGAAAAAAGGAAATAAAGAAATTTATTTTTTTTCCTAATAATTAATTGTGTTTTCATTATTATTAAAAAGTGCGAATATTCGATTTAGCATTGAGTTGGTGTAATTAGAAAGCATTTATGGGGTTAATAAATCCCATGTATCCAAAAGAGCTCCTTAATTTTAGAAATCGTATTAAATTGAGGATAATCCTCGTAAACCATTCCTAACAGCCATCATTAGATGTTCTGAAAAGAACTTACATCAGGAGAACAAGCAGGCCATTTCAAAAGATCGATATTTTTATGTTAAAGGCAAGTTTTCCTTGAAAGGGAAGGAGAAATATTCAAGGTTGAATTTTTTTTCATCGGAAAAAAATGCCAGTCTTTATTCTTGTTATTTAGCGCAAAACTGAGACGATACTCTTTATGGTGTGGTTTCAAGATTTTTGGTTCTATCTTTTTACTTTCCGTATTGAAGTTGTTTTATTTCTCAATTGTCAGCAAATTTCTCTTTCCTGTGGCTTGTTAATAATTTTTCTTTCCACCACAGTAAGTCCTCTGACCATAATTTTTTTTGTTATTCCGGTAATTACACACCAGTATTACAGACCTTGCCTAATTCCGAACAATGACGCATTTGGTCCAACCCTCACCATTAAAGCGTCTATTGCTTCTTTCTCTTTATCGTTAAGTATGTTTTTGCTCGGCATTCTCCAATCAGCTAACATAATTTAATAAAAATAATTTATACCTCTAAATGACACTGATTGGTATGAGTGCCTTTATAGCAATGAAACACCGTTTTCAGAGCATTCCGTTTACTACCAACCGTTAGAAAAAAAGTTGTTTGTATAAAATTGTTAGAGTTACCATAGAGCTTTAGATAACATCATTCGTTTTTGGAATGGGAAACAATTTTGTTTAGTACTTTACAGAAATATAATTTATGGCAATGAAACAAAGTGTACGTTTCATGACATCCCGGTAGTTCGAAAGCATTGTTTCACAAACGTTAACGCGATGCTGTTTTTCGAAAAAAAATCGTGATTTTGGAACCAAAGTGCTTTCACTTTTTTTAGGCCTAAATGATCTTTCAAAATGGTTTTAAAAGATCCTTCCGATATTCCAAGGATGCCAGCAAGATCTCTGACTATTACTCGTCGATTCTCAAACACAAATTCTTTTATTTACTGACTTGTTGATCAGCAGTTAATGTTGATGTTCGTCCCGGACGTGGTTCTTTGTCAAGGCGTTCTGGACTCTCACTGAATAGTTTGTATCTATCAAAAACACTTGCTGGCAGAGTTCTTTGAACTTGTTTCTGAATAATTTCACACATCGCAAAAATCGCCGAATGCACTTTATGTATTATACTACATCAGATAGACAAGCGTATACTAAACACCAATGATAATTTCAAAACCGCTATGCTTATGCTAACTGTAATATTAATCGAATTTATAATTGAACCAACTTGCAGCGGTATATCACAAGAGACGCTCAACCAAAGTGTTGGCTCATCACGTGCAAATTCACTACCTCGACCAATATCGCCATCACCGTCCGTTGTGAGCGATAAAAATGATGGAGCCGTGCATGTAAGTTGACAAATTTCATACCTTATTTTAAATTTTAACAATTTTTAGTTTTAAATGAGCGTTATGCTACTTATTTGGCGGAAATAATGTTTGTGTTTATAACTGAGATGTTATGAGTACCAGTGCAGGTTGCAAATCACAAAGGACAGTAGGAAGAGAAATAAATTTAATATTCCAATTTTATACATAAGTATATATGTACATATATGTAATGAAAT
>NW_024395824.1:7119933-7128342 GCF_016617805.1 Bactrocera tryoni
TTGTTGACTTAGCGCAATAGTGTTGGTGTTAGCTTTGGTTTCAACTTAGCTGGTGCTAACTTATAACATATGTATATACATACATACATGTATATACAAACATATGTATTTGAAATAGAACAGAAGTGCACTAGAGTAAATCAGTGTTTAGGAGATGAAATACAAACCGAACGCTGTCGATCATTTCAAACATTGAAGCATGAGCTTGCATCACTTTGGGTATTTTCTGCTGATACGAACGTTCATAAACAAATCAGGTATAAGCTGATCGCTAGTGATACAAAGTTGTTGTCTATCGCTGATTTGAAGACAAACAGTTCGCTTCGTGTACATGAACTGAACTGACAGAATCAGACAGAGTAACGGATCAGTACTTAAGTATAAACAAAAAATTATTTCTCGCTGCAGTTCTCTGGTGTCTACCAGTGTTCTTAAGGAAATATTTCATTCAATGCTTTCTATAACACGTCTCACAGATTAACTGATATTTTCGGCAAAACGTTAGCCATAAGCAAAAGCTAAGCCTGGAGCGTGCATGGACGGACGGTCAGACAAGCAAATAGACAGTCACCCGGATTTCAACTTTTCTCGTCACCCTTATCCTTTATATTGGGTAGTCGAAAAAGTATTTTCGTATTTTGTCAATAGAAGTCGTTCCACTCGTATATCTCCAGTGCTACCAATCACATCATACCACATACTGTCAGAAAGGTGAGATTTTAAGCTTCATTCGGGGAAGTTGCAGAAAAGTTACAGCTTACAGTTACAAAATGAGTGAAAATAATGAAAAAATTCGTCATATTTTGAAATTTTTGTATAAAAAAGAGAAAAATGTCACGCAAGCCACCAATGAAATTTATGAAGTTACGAAGATGATGCTGTATCACTTCGTATAGCAAAACAATGGTTCGATTTACACTGATGAAATAATGTTGCTAGGCAAAAAGTGGTCGACCAAAATGGTACATATCTGTTTATTTTTTTAATATTAAAAATATTAAAAATATAAAAAAATTGGTTGAAGTTTGATTAGAATTACGAAACGACTTTTTCGACTACCCAATATATAACCCTATATTTATCTCGCATATTTTTAGGTGACACATACAACCGTTAGGTTTCGGAATAATTATACCCTGTAACAGCTAACTTTTGTACTTTTTGTATAAATTTGGAGCTAAACTTTTTAACGCTTTAATTTATTGAGTAGTTTTCAATATGCCTGTTGGTTGTAATCCTACTTCACATATTTATTACACTAATGCATAACCGAATATCAACAGCGATTGTTGTATTGGTCTCATTGATATATCAGTTCTTAAGGGCACTTTTATATCCGGAAATGGAATCAAATTGTCTATGGCAGTCTCCTTACTTTAAGTTACGTATAGCGACGAAATTAAATTTGAGTTTTGGTCCCTGCCAATAACAATTTGAATTTCCGGTGATCACTTCCATCATTTCGCGGCTCTCTTCTTGCAACTTATTGAAGTTATACTTCTTTTATGAGTTCGGAAAAGGTTTCGATAGATTCAGGTTGCACAACCTTGCTCAATATGAATCTACGCAACCTTGTTCAAGCGCAACCTTGCTCAATATGAATCTACGCAACCCTTTGCTCAATATGAATCTACGCAACCTTGTCTGCGAAGATGTTCGAGCAGCAAGCGAAGCGGTGACAATCGGCGATCGTTTGTTCGTTTCTTTCGGCACAGCTCGGCTTTTCTACCAACAACACAATGTTGCCATGCTTATGCTGTTGTTGTTTTTGTAGAACAATGTTTCAATTTTTGGTTGGTGACATATTCAATTAAAAATAAATTCTGTTGGGATTTGAACATACGTGCTCGTCGTAACTTTTCAAGCGCTTACCACCAACACCACCATTGACACTTGTATTGAGTTGTCCTAATTATGGTTTGGTTATGCATGAAAGAAATATACAATGGATCGCTGATTGTTACCTCTTTCCTTGCTTTTGCATTATTTTTGTATGCTTGTGCATTATTGAAGTTATGCTTCTTTTTCTTTCGTTTGTCTTTCATTTCTGCGAATTCTCCACTATTTTGCGTATATTTTGGTTGAAATACTCTGCGTTGGCCGTTGAAAAATTAAGGCTATACTTTACAGGATCATTTCTGTAGTTAGTCTTCATTTACATTTTTTGGAAATCGACCCGCAATGACGAAGTATATCGTTTTATCTGACAGCGTGAGGTTTAAGAAGTTCATTTCTAATTTTGTCTTGTGGCATATTAGAAATGATGTTTCTTCGAAAATCGTTCGCTTACAACGGGTAAAACGACTTCTGAGTGGTGATTTTAATGAATAAATTCCTTTTGGTTGAAATGCTCTGCCTTAGCCGTTGAAAAGTTAAGACTATACTTCTCAGGATCATTCATTCCTTTCATTTCTTCAAAGAAATTAATGACATTTAGAAATATGCATATTTGCATTATTTCGTTGTCATTTCCATATTCGTAGCAAAAGAATCTCTATGGCATAAGTAAAGTAATGGCCGCCGATTGTCACCCCTTGCCGCTGTAGCAGCTTCGCCTACAAAATGCGTAAATATGTATGTATGTATACGTATGATCGTGTATACATATCGACGCAGATTTTTGCAAGAAGCACCAGAAAGCTGTGCAATTTATGATTTTTAGCTTTTGTCATCGTCGCGAAAAGACGACTTGTTGGCAAAGAGAGATGATTACGCTGCATATTCTCTTCCGCAACGAAGAGACAGAACTACTTTTCTTGTCAAAATTCCTTCATTTAGACTTTGCTTTATTCTTCATTTTATGTGCATAATAAATTTATAAAACGCGAATTTAAGTTTTCTAGTTTTCTTTCATACAAAATGATATGCATTTCTGGGAATATCACTAAGAAAAATTAACTTCATCCGCGCGTAGGGACTCCACGCACCTTTTTTTTCATCAATACAGTGTATCTTGGTTAAGAAATTTTCGCTCTCAACCATTCTATTAGCTTCATTTGTTTTTTGACAACATTTCTTTGTCTCAAGACCAAAATAAATACAAAGTCTAGTTCTTTTTAAACGAAAAATATTGGTGGAGGTTTCTAACCAGTTGCCAGAAATTATACGTCTCTTCTTTAGTATCTTGAGATTACTTCTTAAAATTGCGGTAATGAAAAAATTTATTTCTCGTGCTTAATTTTGCTGATAAATGGGTCTTTATTTTTTTTGGCTTTCACATACAATATTACAATAGGGCAACAATAGTGCAACAATAATTTTTTGGTGGTGGAGGTCATTTTTCGCTTTTCTTAAGCCAAAGAGGTTAACGAATGTTTAAGCAATTGTTCTTATGATAGAGTGTTCCCAGCAAAACTTGCGTGACCGAAACTCCAATACATTTACACAAATTTTACTTATCACTAACACTCCCTCACAAATCTTTGAAATGAGTAAGAAGTCAATCTATTGTGTCCTTTGTTTGTTTTATATTATAAGCTCTTCACTCGACAGATGTTAAGCAAAAATAAAACAAAAGACGACAAACAATTTTTTTAGCTGTCACCGCCTATTGAAAACGATGGTTGTGAAAGCGTACAGCATGATACCGTGAATTTGGCGTTTGCTTGTTCGTTGTGACAAATTGAATTCGAAGAAAAACAAAATTCGGTTACAAACGCGTCGATAATTGAGAATTGTGCAGATTTGTGCTTGTGCATATTTATGCAAATAATTGTGTTTCTTTAATATGTGTGAATATTTTGTGTCTTCAAGTGCAATAATATTTGGAAAAAGGGTGAGTAAAACAAATACTGATTCAGTATGAAGAAAAATACATATACTGCATATATGAGCCGGGAAAAAAAGGCTTTTAATCTTTGTGTATCTAAATTTGTGAAAATTTTTGAAAATTTGTGAAAAAGATGTAAATTTTGATTGTGTTCCTGATGTGGAGGAATGCCGTTCACTAAGCTCCCTTGATTTTCCTTCAAATTGCAGTGATAGCTATGTTAGTGATAGGAATAATAGTGATAGCGAAATTTTAAAAGTGATAGAAAATAATTCATTTAGTTTAGAATTAAAAGCTTGGGCTTTAAGAAATAGGGTATCCCATAATACTGTAACCGATCTTCTGCAAACGTTGCGAAAAATAGGTTGCTCCTAGGTACCAGCCGAAAAAAAGTAAATATTCAAACGATTCCAAGTGGAACTTTTTTATACAGAGGAATTCAAAATCATTTTGAGAAAAATTCATTTCCTCAACTTGAAAATGAAAATAATATTGTGCTAGATGTGGGAATAGATGGCCTGAAATTATTCAAGAATTCGAATAAAGTATTGTGGCGTATTCTAGCATCGATAGTTAATTTTCCAAACGAATTGCCGTTTAAAATTGCGTGCTTTTCTGGAACAGAAAAACCTTGGAGCATTAATGATTTTTTAAAAGAATTTTGTGAAGAAGTAAATTATTTAAAAAAAAATGGTCTTCAGGTTGGTACTTATGCTGGAAAGAAAAAATTTGATATTCGTTTATTATACTCCCGCCCGAGCTTTTGTTACAGGTGTGCAGTCGCACACTGGAAAAAGTAGTTGTTCTAAATTTGATCAAGTGGGTGACTACAAAGAAAGGAGAGTTTGTTTTTCAAAACAAATAAAACATTTAAGAACTGATCAATCTTTTAAAAATAGAAGTGACAGATCACATCACATTAATCCTTTTAAATTTAGAGAAAGCATTTTAGAGTCAGGAAATTTAAAAATGGTTTCCCAATTTCCTTTAGACCCAATGCACCTTGTAGATCTTGGTGTATGTAAAAAGTTTCTTCAATTGTTGATTAAAAAAGGCAATATAAACGTAAGCAAAGTTAACGAAAAAATAACATTTCTTTCCAATTTAGTTCCTTCAGAGTTCGGTCGAATATGTAGAAGTTTAGATGAAATCAGCAATTGGAAAGCGACAGAGTTTAGGCAGTTCTTATTGTATATAGGTATATTTGCCCTAAAGAATTGCATTGGTGGTGACCATTACTACCATTTGCTTTTATTGCACGCAGGTATAAGGCTACTATCATGCACGAAGTCTTATAGCACTGAAGCCAATGTTGCCCAACAAATCTTGGAAGAATTCGTTGATTTGTTTGGAAATATATACGGTGACCATTTAGTTAGTTACAATATACATGGTTTACTTCATCTAACTGACTGTACCAAGCAATATGGTCCTCTAGACCGCTTATAAGTTTGAAAATCACATGCAATATTTAAAAAAACGTATAAATAAGCCCAATATAATCCGGCAGCAATTACATTTAAGGCTAGAAGAAAGAAATATTCCAGATTTTACTTGCAATAAAATATCTAAAATTAATTCGTTTAATATAGATTTTAAAAAAGAAATAGACTCCTATTGTTTTAGTCAAAAATTAGGCCCCATAAAAGTTACAGGCATGACAGAGGAATCTAGTATCGCAACTTTATCGGCACATTGTTTCTTGGGTGTTGAAAACTACTTTCAAGAACCATTGGAATCGTCATCTGGTTTAGGTATTTTGTTGGCAGATAAATTGGACCCACATTTGTATAAAATAGAAAAAGACGATATAGTTTAAAATATTTTTCTATTCCACATGAGGGCAAGTTTCTTCTAATTCCGATTTTACATCATCTATGTCATGAATTTTCAATTTAGTACCACTGTAATTATTGTATCCCTGTGGTATTTTATTATATTATGTTAAGTTATTTAAAATGAATTTTGATGCTGCAAATTTTTATTTCTTAATCAGATGGATTCACCAGCGCTTTTTGATGACACCTATTTGGAGGAATGCCCAACAACTTCTTCGACTCCCGTAAAAGGTACATGTAAAATCGTCATTTTAGTTTTCAATTTATTTTTACGCATTTGTTATTGTAGAACAATTGACATTTAAACGGAAGAAATTCAACATTTCTAGTTGCCACAACTCAGAGGCAAGCTTCTCAAAACAACAAGGAAACAATTTGCCTGTGGATGGAAATGGTAATCCAATATGTTGTCAAAATGCATTTCTTAAAAATTTTTACTTTATTATGTTTACACCTTTTTCAGATGTTTTTAACATGTTAAAAACTATTTCCACCCAACTACAAGAGTTGTCTTCAAGAATTGATAATATGGAAAGGAAGATGGACAGCTTGTTGAAAGAAAATGTAAGTTTATGTCCATAAAAGTTTTTATTGTTCTATAAGTATTCATCAATATAAAGAAAACGTATTGTTGTTAAGGCATTATTTAAGTATTCTCTAACTGCACTTGTTCTTTTCAGATAATTTAAAAAAGCAAAGAAATGGCCCAACAAAACACCGTCCGCGAATGTAAGGTGCTAATTCGGAAAGTTCACCAATCAGTATGCCGACTGACTGGCGAAGAAATCGACAACACACAAACAGAAATTGCTTCCAACCTGCTTTGGAAATGGAAGAAAAACTGAAATGAGAAGAATTCGCTACAGCAACGGTTAGTAATGTATACAATTTCTTCAATAAACAATATTTATTTAGCATAATATTTTCAAATTACAGAAACAGTTTGTTTTAAGGACGAAAGGTAGTTCCGACAGTGTATGTGATGTGTTGCGGCATCTTTACACTGACGAATTCCTTATTTTGTGTAACTGGGACGGTAGGGGAGGCAAGCAACCGCTATCGAAATTTCTGTTGTCAAACATATTATATGGTATATTTAATAAATACATAATTACCTAAAAATATGTATTTTAAATTGATTTTTCATTACATTTTTATAGATTCTTTCATCACTTGTGGACTTGCAAATTTCGAGCAACAAATGCGGAAGTCCATCGAAATGAGCCACCACAGATTTAAGCAAAAAAAAATAAAGGAAGCGAAATGCTGAATGATGAATGTAATATTGTAATAATTGTTTTAATATACATACTTAAGTATATGTATATATTATTTTTTTGTATCTATATAAGAATTTATAGAAATAATTTTTATATTATTAAAAAAAAATGACAAAAGATGAAGGAAATGAATTTAATGCAAATTTAAATAAAATTATTTTATTATTAAAATTAATAAAAAGCAAAATTTTATAAAAAAAATCTTTATATTTTTGAGTTTCGAACTTTAGGTTGAAGGAATGATAAGCGAGTGGTTTACCCACTAGGCTATTGTCGAATGCACCGTCACGCTTTGCTGAAAGCAGTTTTGTTGAATTATCCCAAATTTAATGAAAGTGTGAGAAAGAAGGATATAGTATTATTACAGCAGAAAATATGTGAGCGAGAAGGTGATACAAGATCACATGTGTACAAAAGTTTTGGGAGCTTTTTTGATTCGCCCTTAAGAACGTGATAAGCAAAAGTGACAATTAAACCGGCATGCGTTACCTGCATGTCACTAGGTAACATGACCGTCACTGTTCTAACTGGGTTGAAACATTTCAATTGGGTATAAATGTGCCCGAACAATTGCAAATAGTTCTACTCCCAGAAATATTAAAATTTTTAGATTTTATGAATGGCAACTTTATACTTTCCCCACAATTTTTGCAATCCATTTCACAAAAAAAAAATTATTCTTTGAGAGTATGTTCCTGAAAGTAAAAGTTAATTGTTTAATGATAACAAAAAATTATTATTTGAGAGTATGTTCCTGAAAGTAAAAGTTAATTGTTTAATGACAACAAGATTTTTAAAATTCTATTTCTAAGTTATCTAGATATACCCGAAATTACATCAAATAATCCTCAGTTGAAAATTGGTTTACGTATTATTCTCTAGCGTAATTTCAATCCACCTCAGTTATGCAACGGTACACTTTCGGCAATCAAAAATACTACAAGTAATATTATTTAAACAACCACGAAAAATTGTATGATAAAATGGTCCTCTTGCCACGTGTTCATACTGTTCCCCATCGCAGTGCCTACGGCCTTGCCTACTTCAGTTTTGTCAAGGAAACGAAACCTACGCTTAGCAACAAAATGTAACGGCGGTGATGAGTCATCGCAGCGATAAGCTGAAATGGTAATTAAGCAAGCGTAGTCGGAGGATGGAGTCATGTGTAGAAGTTCACGCAAGTGAGGAAAGTTCTCTGATCGCCATTCACTTGGGAGTGGCCAGAAACGATTCTTTTACACATGGCTCAAGCAGCTCACTACTTCCGGTCTTTGACCAAGTATCCTCTGGGTAGCCTAAGAACATCCGTTCTAAGGTGAGCTAAAGTGAGAAGGCGAAACATTCCCTACAAGGGTTGTGCGCTGGGTTTGGGACCCGCCACGTAAAAAACACCCCCAGTGAAGAGCTACAACCAGCCTCGGATGAGAGACCCCCCTTTTGATGACGACCATGGCAAACGAAATAAGGACTACGAATTGAGGGCATGCACCTGGAATGTCCGGTCCCTTAATTGGGAAGGTGC